>NC_056739.1:822098598-822236098 GCF_019279795.1 Protopterus annectens
CAAACTAATCCTAAAGGTGAAAAAATACAAAAACTATTATGGAAACTCTCTTTATTTTAATAAAATATCCAAATCCTGGAATCTATTGCCCCAGGAAATACTTAATAATCCCAACAGTTATAAATTTAAACTACTTTTAAAAGAACATCTGACTAACCACTGGCTATTCTCCTGTACCCGCCCAGGCTGACTCCTGTAATTTGACTGATCTATTCTAATGTCATATGTATGTCCAATCTATTTTATACTTGTCCGGCTTTCACTCCTCCTCCAACCCATTATACCTTGGACTGTTGTTTCCTTTCCTCTTACCCCTTAAAAAATAAATAAATAAAAAGAAGAGAGTAAACAGTACTTTTAATCTTGTTGTAATGTTAGTATCCTGTATATTATAAATCATCTACCTGTTTTCAATGCATTTCATTTTTTGTGACTACCTTTCTCTTGTTTGAAACTTGTGTATATTTTATTTTGCTACATTGTTTGTTTGTTAACTACTTGTCTTGGCGCTTTTCTCCCTAGGTCTCTGCTGAAAATAGGCCCCTGGCCCAGTCGGACACTACCTGGTAAACAAATGTAAAATAAAATAAAATAAATAAATTCACTAATTTCCTCCCCTACATATCATACAAAAACACTTTACCCATAGATATACTGCTGCCACTTAAAACATTACCAAAAGCAACAGTGCACCACTGCGAATCAATTATACCAGTAATTGTGACCACAAAAATGAAAGTAATGCCATCACCGGTATAAAAAATATGAATCATTCAGTAATCATCAGCAAAAGAAATTCATTGTATGGTAGCAGATCCTCCACTATTTATGATTTCCCAAATGCCTTTCACTATGGTATGGAGGAAGCCATACAGTCTCATCAGTATCAGCTTTGCTGTCAGCTGAGCTTCCTGCTGGACTCAGATAAGGGTTATCCTTGTAAGGATTTAGAACTCCAACATCAGAAGTTAACCCAACAAGTTGGACATCACTGCTATCACTAAAAATAAGAAAAAAGCATTGCAGTATTCAAAATCACTTTTGCTGACTAAAGTGGCAGCCATAGTGGAATGCCTTAAATGACATCAAAGGTCAGATGGCATTCCACAGAGAATTACATGGTGGCTGAGCATCACAGAATGAAAAGTAATAGGAAGAAGGGAAAATGATCACAAATCATGAAAGAATTACAGCAAAACCACACACAGTTGCACTGCAACAATAAAACAACCATGAAGGTAATACTAGTGACAAATCAATTGACTATATACACCCTTGTAGAAAGAGGAAAGCTGACATGGTTTAAGCATTTAAGTACATCAGTGGAAATCCAGAAAGTGACATCGTTCAGGGAAGCAGATAATAAGCAACAGCAAGTAGAAATGAAAGACAGACTAAGGATGGTGCAGGTCTGATTCTTGGAACTTTTTTTTCTGCAGAGAGAGCATTGGATTCATGGAATTCCCTTCCTAAGCATGTCATGGAATGAAAACATTTTGCATTTATTTATTTTTTTAATAACATTTGTTTACTGGGAAAGTCTGATCAGGTACAGGTGCCCTTTTTCAGTGGAAACCTTGGAAGAAAAGCTCCAAGGTATCGTATTTAATGCAATCAATATTTACAATAAAAATTTTATAATGCAGTTTAAGTTAACACATAATAGTGAGCACAATAATTTGTATTGACATTCAAAATATTAAATTTACAAACCTTGTACTGAGACTTTACAGACAGAAATACAATAGAGTGAGGTATTATATGAGATAAGGAATTTGAGTGTTACAGAGAAGTAATGATGGAATATTCATTTGGTTGTGCTAATTAGAAGTCGGTATAGTAGTTTAAGAACTACAATAACGTGAGGTATTAGAAGGGGATAAGCAGGTTAAGTGATTTAATGCTTTAAAGAGAGGTATAAGAAAGGCGATGGGTGTTAGAGAGCTGTGTCCCAGATGAGGAGAAAGGACAAAGGCAGGAGGCAGAGAGGAAGTCTTTTAGTAATGATTTGAAAAGAAGAAGGTACGTGATAGACCTGATTGATACAGGAATTTTATTCCAAGTTCTAGCTACACTTTTGGAAAAGAGACTAACCCCAGCAGCCCTTTGTAGTTTGTAGAAGGTAAGCAGTTGTTTATTATTTGACTGAATGGGACTTTGCAAGATAGTATTGGAGTAGGGGTCTAATTGCTGAGTAGGTAGATGGGGCATGGAGGATGTTATAGGTTAAGTTGAGCTGAGTAAAAGGTGAGGAGGAAGCTTAAGCCAGTTAAGGGGTTTTAGTGCTAAAAAGTGGTAGGTACGTTAAAGTTTGATGCAAGTGAATCTATCAACTTTGTTATCACATTATTCAAGTTTAGAACTAAGTGAGGCTTGTAGGTTGGTCATGACAGGGGTTCAATATAGCAGAGAAGGTAAGAGGTAGCTAAAGTTACCTTGGCAGAGTCTATAAGAAATTTCTTTACTCTGTGCAGGATGCCTAGATTTTCATGGATTTTTTTTTGTTTGTTGTTTGATGCTGCTGTGAATATGTAAATTGAATTTTTTGTTGATTGTCATGCCAAATAGTTTTGTATGTGGGGTAGCTTCAATCATGATATTATTTAAGGAAGAAATTTTAAAGTTGATTTTTTTTCATGGGAATTGGATTTTGGAAAAAAGAGAAGTAATTTAGTTTTTTGAAGATTTAGTAGTGAGTATCCTCTCAACTGTACAGATTTTTGTAGAATGTCCAGATTTTTGCCTCATATTTTTGGTCTGTTTTTCATAAAATTGTGTTTTCTGGTAAATTAGTGGCAAATCATTAAAGACTTTTTGTTGTTGTTGTTATTGTGTCTTTCGGCTTTTTTCCGGTTAGGGGTCGCCACAGCGGAACTCCGGCCCGCTAATGATTGGTAGTTGATTTTTACGTGCCGAGTTACCAGCCCTGACGCACAACCTTCAACGAAGGTACGCCCATTCACGCATGTCACCACGCAGAAGACGGTCTAGCTGAGAATTGAACAGGACAGCGTCTTACTGTGAGGTGACAACGCTACCGCAGGACCACCACCGCGGCACTTAGTGGCAAATCATTAAAGACTAAAGTTAGAAAATAAGGACAGAAATGTACATTTCAGAGTTCATATCCTTCAGAAAATTCATGCTAATGCAAAAGCTGTTATTCTATCAACTTCTACGTATCCTGCACAGAGTAAAGCGAGTTGAGAAGGTGACCTAATGGTTAAGGTGTTTGCCTTGCAAACACAAGGTGCACTGTTTGAATCTCACAGAGGATAATTGGCTAGGTTTAAAATGGCTTGCAAGGGCAGTTAGCCTAGTACTAATCTATGAATATTTTAATTTGTAAAAGCAATATTTAAGCATTGTCTCTATTTTTGGGCCTTTGTTCCACTTTTATTTATGGGTTTGTCCAGATTTCTTGCTCTAAGATGTTGAAAGGTATGTCCTGTAGACAACTTTTAATAGAATTAAAGGGTTCTTGAATAATTGTCTGAAGATGTATTAGGTTGTTGGAAATTCATATTAGGGTAGAATAATTACCGTATTGTATGAGGGAAGCTTGCTGAGAGGATTTATGTAAATTGTTAGCGAATGTATTATAAATAGAGGGCCAAAATGGAGCCCTAAGGCACAATAGAATTGACAGGAAGGAAGGGTGAAAAAGTGAAGAGCCATTTCACAGACTGGTATCTATCAGTTAAGTAGTTGTTAATCTGTAGTAGTGTGGGTAGTGATAGCCCGAGGGAAGACAGATGGTAGAGGAGTTTTTGGTGAGAGACTAGTTCAAATGCTTTAGCAAGAGAGATAAAGGAATACAGAGGAAACAAGTTTGCTTTCATCTCTATCTTTATTAATAGTATCTGTAAAAGTTAATAAGGCCGTGGTAGTACTATGGGTGGGTCTAAAACCATGCTGTGTGGCAGACAGGAGCTTTCCTGAAGAATAAGCTGAAGAAGTTGTTTGTGATTGCACTTCTCTAGAATTTTTGATAAGGAGGATAATATGAATATAGGTCTGAAATTGGTTTTATCAGATGAGATTCCTCCTTCATGAAGGGGGATGCTAAAGAATTGTTTCCACAGAGAAGGAATGTATGATTCCTTAATCGATCTGCTAATTACAAGAGACACTGGATAGGCTGTGGACTAAGCAGCCAGCTTGAGGTATTCTGAAGTTCTAGTGGGATGTAGGAAAAAGTGGAATATGGAGTAACAGTGAATTATGGCTTACATCTAAGAAGGCAAATAAACAGATTATGTGCAAATGGACATTATCTGACCAGTTTTTAACATCACTAGGAAACATACTGAAGATATAACACTACCTTTGCTAAATAAAATATAGCCATACCTCTGGGTATTTTCAGTGAATATATTGAAGCAAACAGTTTGGCATTGTTTAAAAGTAAAAAAGAAAACAAAATGTAGCACTCCCTGCAGGCAGCGTATAAACTGTAGCAACTGTTTGCTGCGTTTGTACAGTTTGAAAGAAGAAATTATTTATTTATTTTTAAGTTGAAGGAGGGTTGGAGGCAGGGCATAGAAACAGGGCCTGAATGGCTAGGGCAGGAGGTGGGGGTGTGTGGCATATTTGGTCACCTGGTTGATGTGCCACTAAAAGGAACATCTTTTTTTTTCTCTTCAGTGGTGGAGCTGGTAGGGTGGTGGATCTAACTAATAAGCTGATTGCTTGCAGTGTAGCGATCTGCTTATTACAGGTAAGTGCTTTTTTTCATTTGAAGAGCTGAGAGAGTAAGGCACTGGTTGAACCAGCTACACTTCTGGTTTCCTCTATTATATTTCTTTTTGGCACAAAATGTTCAATGAGTTTGCTCAGCACTGACTCATATATAACAGTCTAGCCATCTGTGAAAGGAAATACATGTAATCTAACCCCTTTGCCCATGGCACAGAGAAGCATACTTATCTGGATATCCTATCTTTCTTTATCTAATTTCAGTGCTTCATGGAATTACGCAAGTCCCCGTTTCCAAGGAGGTTATCAAGAGCTTCAAGAAGTCAAAAGGCTCAGTTGGGTTAATTTTCATCATGGCAGAAGGATTTTTTTTTTCTGGACTGAAGTTTCTAAATTCAGTAAAGCAAAGACTATGAGGTAAAATAATGGTTTTCACTAAAATCCTATGTTTTTGGGATCACTTGTGGTAATATGGTGTGATTTAATAAATGATAAAGCATTTTTTTTAGATTTTGTTCATCAGGAAAATCTCAGTTCTAACAACATTTTAAAAATTATTGTATGATGGTGGTGCTGCGGTAGCGTTATCGCCTCACAGTAAGACGCTGTCTGGTTCAATTCTCAGCTAGAGCGTCTTCTGTGTGGAGACATGCGTGAATGGGCGTACCTTCATTGAAGGTTGTGCATCAGGGCTGGTAACTTGGCATGTAAAAATCAACTACCAATCATTAGCGGACCGGAGTTCTGCTGTGGCAACCCCTAACCAGGAAAAGCCGAAAGACACAACAACATTGTATCTCCTTTGTAGGTTGAGTAAGAAATGTCATGATTCATCATCAGTTTAAGCAAACAGCTAACTTTTTTTTATAAACAACACTGAAGTTGTAACTATGGCTCCTAGTACAAACTCTTGGGATGGTGTATGGGTGCAGTCTTAGCATTGCTTTATAAAGCTGTGAGGATATCACTGCTTCATAAATAAATGACAATACTGCATTTGCAGTCATGGGTGAAGTGCTAAAGCATTCAGTGTGGAGGCGAACTCAGCTGTAATGAGTTACCTCTAAGGCTAGTCCTGATGACTGGATGGGTGGACAAAAATTTACACCAGAGTTATCACGTACAGCCAAGCTCAGTTTGGGAATTGTACACTATTAATAGCTTGAAAAGTGAGGCAAGAGCTGTTAAGTGCATCTAGTTAAAGGTACATATGGCTAGGCATCTTATGGTCCTTGTGATTGCTTGCCTAGTATTGTTCCTATGTTCTTAAACTGGCCTAAACTTATGTTGAAAATCAGTAAATGTAGGAGGAGCAAGGCTAAACCTGACAGCAGAAATCACGAGCTATGCCTGAATAATAGCACCTGAGGGGAATGAACAAAAGAAATACAAATGGAAAAAAATTATCCTGGAACTAATACATTCATAATAAAGGAACATATGCTGAAAGTAGTGTCTAAGACCAAAAATAATTCTTCCATTGGGCCTGAAAATATTCCTGGTTGTTTAATAAACAGTACTAAACATGCCATGTCAGAGGCACTCATTGGACTGTTTAACTTAAGTTAAGCTATGGTTTTGCCCTGACATTAGGCACAAGGGTACTGCAGTGATGATGCTACCCCCGCAAGGGAGGCCAACCACTGACCCTGGGAATTATAGACCCATCAGCCTGACAAGTCTTATCTGCAAATTATTCAATTTATTATAATTGATTTTACAAGCTATTATATCAAAAATTTCATTAGGCTTGGCCCAGAGCAGTTTGGCTTTGTCAAGGGAAGGTCCTTCCTAATGATCTGGTTAACTTCTTTGAGAGAATTCCACAGGCTACTGACAGTGTTCATACTTTTCACATGGGTCATTTTGATCTGGCAAAAGCATTTGACACCATACCCCACACTGGAATTGTAAGTAAGCATAATACTTTAAAAATATATCCCTATGTGGTAATATGAAGATCAAGCTGGCTAAAAGACAGAAGTCATACAGTGCAGGTGTCAGGTGCCATATTGCACAGTATTAAGGTGACCAGTAATGTCACGCAGGGCTCAGTGTTGGGAAAATACAGTTGTGTAAGTTGAACTTACAATGAGAGCAGATTTTCAAATGATCACTGCTGCAGTAGCCTTAGCCATATGGGTTATATCCTGCCAAGGGGATAACAGTCAGCTGTCTTTCAAAGCTTCAGGGCACCTTCCACATACTCAAACTGTCAGGCAGCTTGAGCTGAGCTGACTAAAAGACAAGTTTGGGTGCAAAGCCCTTCAGAGATTTCCTGCCAGCAGAGAGAAGGAGGCTGAGCCCTGAAAGGACAATACTAGGAACAATAAAAAGTAAATGTCCATACCCTCGCATAAAGAACACACCAAAAAACAAGGGAGAAGGAGGGAGGGAATGGCTTCTGCATCAGTGATCATTTAAACATCTACTGTTATGGTAAGTTTACTTACATGGCTGTACTATATTCATGATATCGATCACTGCTTCACTAGTATTAGCTATACCGGTAGATTACCTTAGCTAACTGTATTTGGGAGGTGTAAGGAGAACAGTCCCAAGAGCCCCTGGGGAATGGTCAAAGTAAAGCTTGATCTGCACCTGGAGAAGGAATGAAGTTTATAGTGCATTGTAAAACTATGTACAGAAGACAAAGTAGCAGCTTCTAGAATGCCTCTAGAATCTAACCCTTTCCAAAAGGCCATAGATGAAGCCAAGGCCCTGGTAGAGTGCTCCTTGCCTAGAATAGTTTTGTTATGGCAAGTATAGCAAAATGTAATAGCCCTAGACAAGCATTTGGAAACAGTCTGTTTTGACATAGGTTGTCCCTTCTTGCCTGCACAAGAAATGAACAATTGATATGAAGATCTGAAAGATTTACTTCTGTCAGGATAGTACCTGAGTTGTCTGTGGACATCCAAAGTATGGTGTATCCTTTATTTCTCAGTTTTAGGTTATTTCTTTATTTATTTTTATTTTATTGCCATTTGATTACCGGGAAAGTCCACTGGGCCAATGAAAGCCCATTTTCAGTGGAGGCCCAGGGAGAAAAGTTACAAGTTGAACATACAAAAGAACAAGTATAACGAAAAGTTTTAAATCACATTTGGTTCCGGAAAGAAAATGGGGAGATGGACAGTTTTTCTTAAAGTAAAGCCTGATACCATTTTAGGCATAAAAGAAGGATTAGTTCTCAAAGAAACCCTGTCCCTATGGAAAATGACTCACCACAAGAGCTTACAACACTCAGATACCCTCCTTGCAAAGGTCAGAGTAATCAGTAAAACTGTTTTCCAAGTTAAGAACCTCAAGACAAGATTAGCTGGTTCAAATGGAGCAAGTGTTAGTCTCTCCCACACAAGATTAAGATCCCAAGGAGGGGCCACCAGTTTACTTGGAGGCCCATTGTGCAAAACCCCTTTCAAGAACATTTTTATATGAAACCGCATTGAAAAAGAAGGATCCATGGGCAGACATGCTGAAATGGCCCATAAATGAACCTTGACAGTGGAATAAGAAAGGCCATTGGATAGTACCAGAGAGAAACTAGTCCTGAATGGGTGCTGGTTATGTTATTGGCACTAACTAGTAAACGTTTTCCATTTACTACTATATGATTTTCTAAAAGCATGCCTTTTTGACTCCATTTAGTACCCGCTGCATAACCTCAGTAAACAGGTGCCTAAAAGGAATCATGACTGTATCATCCAGGCAGTCATTTGATGATGATTGATGTCAGGGTGTGTCAGAGGGTCTATATTATAACATCAAAGTCTTACAACTTCGAATGTTATAATATCGAACCCAGTAGAGAGAAACACCAGAAAACCGAACAGTCAGAATAGCGAATTTTTTCCCAGGGAAAAAATTTGCTGTTCTGACAAACATAAACACAACACAAGCACACCAAAATAAATAATCCACACACACACACACACACACACACACACACACACACACACACACACACACACACACACACACACACACACACACTTCACAAACCCCTACACTAAACCATACATACACCACTAGCTATCCACTTACCTTAATCCAACCCTAACCCTAAGGTCCGTCACTATTGCACATTCACCTTACTCGTTCCATAACCCTAACTCACCTACCCACCCTAACCCTCACGTCCACACAATCGCACACTTACCTGACCCGTGCCCTAACCCTAACTCACCTAACCCACTCCCAATCGCACACTCTCCTTCGTTCACACATTTACCTTAACCCGGTCCATAACCTTTGCTCCACAGTCAAGGAAATAGCGAAGCTACAGAAATGGCCCACCTAATACTTTCCCAAGGAAAGTATTCAGTGTTCTGCAGCTTCACTATTTCCAGCATTCGCTCAACTGGTTCGATATTATAACATTCAAAGTTGTAAGACTTCAATGTTATAATATAGACCCGTATCAGATACCCCTTTTCTTGTGTGAGTAGATCCAGTCTGTGAGGAACTTTATAGTAATTGCCCCTGTCCATTTCCAAAAGAAGGGAGAACAAAATGTTTGCATGGGGCAGAACACAGTCACCACATTGATCTTGGGGATTCCTTGTGAATCTTCATAAACACCCTGAATATTAGTGAAAAAGCATAGAGGAGCATTCCTGTCCAAGGAAAAGAAAAGGCATCTGTTTTCCAGGCCTTATTGTATGGAGTTCTGGAAGAAAATCTTGATAATTGATTGTTCAGAGGGAAAGCAAAAAGGTCTACTTGTGGAACTCCTCACAGACGGATCAAATCTTGGAAGATTCCCTGATCTAGTTTCCATTCATGAGGGTCTGCCCTGGTCCTAGAGTGAAATTATGCTGTGAAGCTATATTCCAAGCTAACATTGACAGAATCTCAAATCACTTAGGTTCATAGATTACTACTAAGCTAACTGCTCTTGTGAGCCATTTTAAGCCTAGCTAATTATCCCATTTGAGAATCAAACCCTAAACCTTGTGTTTGTAAGGCAAGCACCTTAACCATGATGCCAAACCTAACCCCCACCCCCCACCCCCTTCAGGAGCAGAGGACTCCATCTTTCTTTTACTTGAAACTATTTTACAAAAAGGATCAATAGCCTGAATTAAACCCCAAGCCAGATGCAGTAAGCTATTCCTATCCAAAGAAATTTGCAGAGGACTAGATACATGCTTGGTTTTCTGTAAAATGTTGTCAGGAAAAAAAGAGGCCAGCCATGTTTTACTAATGGCAACAACTGCTTCCTCAGGGATGGGCACAGCATTCTGACACAACAGGGAAACCTTCTTTGTTCCCTCTTCCAGGACTGATGAGTGGCTCTCCCTCACCAACTGAGGGAGACCAAAACAGCCACAGAGCATGTGGCTAACCCCCAGTCCATAGTGGCTGTAGGTGCTACACCAGAGAGATGCAGGATAAAAGCTGAGTGGTCTGAGATACAAGTGTCCTCAGCAGATTCACCCACTTGTGGATAAGGCAAATTGCTAGCCTGCTGTGATGGCAAAATCTATTTACTTAACTTTTTTTTGTAGCTAGAAGGATTCACCTTGGGAGCTGTTATGTGGTACTTCTTTCCCAGGAAAGATAAGCAGCAGTTGCTGGTAAACACTACCAGTCCACAAAAGTTACTTTTTTGATAGAAGAAAACACAGTAAAAAGCACTGTAAAACATTACGCCAGCCCCACAAAAGAAAAATAAACACATTTTCTCCACAGAAAAAAGGTTTTCACTTACTTTACACTACTTTTTAACTGACAGAAAACACAAGGGCTTTGTTTAAAAGTATGTTACAGTCCATAAAACATAGCACTCCTAGCTTTAAAATAATTTTCCTGAAGAAAGTAATAAAACATCAACAAAGTTAAGAAAATCGAAGTTTTTTTCTGAAGATCTTCATGCCCAAACTTGTCTTTTAGTCAGCTCAGCTTGAGCTGCTTGACAGTTTGGGTGTGTGGAAGATGCCCTGAAGCTTTGGAAGCTAGCTGGCTGTTATATCCATGGTGGGATATAACCATAAAGATAAGGCTAGTGCAGCAGTGATCAATATGCTGAATATCTCCTCCTTTTCAGCATTTAGTTTTCTGATCTTCAAACCAAAAACTGAGAGCTCCAGTGGTGCAGTTGGTTAGTGTCTGGTACTTTATACAGCAGTAGATTGGGAAGCAATGCTGAGGTTGTGAGTCTGAGCCTCACCTGTAGCAATTTGTTTTGAATCATTAAACTTAGTTAAGATTTACAGTCAAAGTGCATCATCTTCTGCAAATTACCAGCAGGGAGAAATGAACTGCACTCACTGTAAATTGTCAAAAACGTGTGGGCTGGGTTTGGCATAGTGGTTAAGGTGTTTACCTGACAGTCACAAGGTATAGATTTTGATTCTTACTTTTGAATGGATAATTGGCTAGGTTTAAAATAGCCTGCAAGGCACCTAGCCTAGTACTTACCTATGAACGTATAGCCAATACCCCTGTAGGACTTACCTGACTAGACATATCAAACAACTAGAAAGACACAAGAGGTTTCTAATTAGAATATAACGGGCTTAAAACCCTGAGCTACCAAGGGAGACTGGAAGCACTGTCCCTTTATTCAGCATCTTACCGACTGATGAGAGATCTTTGCCTTGCCTTCTATATAATTAGAGATCCATTTGTCCCAAATCTCCTGTATCTCCGCAGATCTAATAGTTCCGTAAATAGCAGAACCAAGGAATTAAATCTTCATCAGCAGATAAATTAAGTGTGATAGAGAAACAGATTCACCACACAGCAATTCCCCTAGCTCTGAACAGACTACCTCTGCAGATTAAACAGTGAGATACACTAACATAATTCAAATGGAGCCAAGATTATTGGATGGGTACCCCCAAATTCACTGTGGTCTTGACTGGCATAGCCCTCCTAGAGAAAGGAGTTGTAACCTAATGTGTGTAAATGGTCACAAGATTCAGTTACTTTGAAATTTCTACAAATCCTGTAAAAGATTACATTAATAATCCAAACTTTTGAGCCATAAGTATTAAAACTGACAAAATATGAGAAAATATGTGCCATATTAAATGCAGGCTCATGCATGTGCCATTATCATTTGACCTAGACCAGACATACAGAACAATTATCTGATTATCTGACAATTACCTAGGAGCTTTACATTTTGAACTATGGTAGTCTTCTTGCAAAATCTCATCTCAAAACTATCTTTCAGGAAATAACTGCGTGATGACAGGTGTTTAGTTCATGGCTTGTGGGGGAATCCCATAGATGGCATTTTGAAAATGGTGAGCCAACAATATTAAAAAAATATTTAGTTATGGCTATTATTGAAAATATATAGGAATGCAATGACCTGGAAACTGACTAATTTTAAAAATTTGCATCAGTTTATGCTCAGCATTCAAGAAGTGAAGGCAATCTGTTTTCTAGGGAGGAAGAAAAAGTGTCTTTGTAAAAGGGATTGAGTACAGGGTCCCTTTGGTGTCTTGGTAGAGGGTTGTGAATAAGAGTGATACCCTTTTCTGTAAGCATAAGAATACGTTTCACTTTGAGTTTTTAAAGTACCTTTCTTTATTTCCTGTGCTATTGCTATTACTGGAAGAGTATGCATATCAAATGTGATTGTATACGGGGGGGGGGGGGTCTGAAACTGCAGTGGGTGTGTATGGAAGTTTTTTTTTTTTTTGTATTTTAAAGAACATCACACCTGCAGTTCACAAAGAGCCATTAGAAGTACCCTGGGCACTTTGATACTAGGAACTGGGCGCCTACCAATGACACTCAACTGTGATACTGAGGATTTGGGCATCTTCCACTGTCAGTTTTCTCTGACATGGGGATTGAATACCTGCTGTTGTAAGTAATGTTTGATATGACAAGAACTGGTCATCTGCTGTTGTCAGTAATGTTTGATATGACAAGAACTGGCCTTCTGCTGTTGTCAGTAATGCTTGACATGACAAAAACTGGCCATCTGCAGTTGTCATGAATGTTTGATATGACAAAAACTGGGCATCTGCTGTTGTCAGTAATCTCTGACATAGCATGAATTGGCATCCTCCAGCATAAGTAATGTCATGACATGGAGAAAGTGGACATATGCTGATGTACCTCATCTGTAATGCTGGAGGACAGGCACCTGTTCTCTTATATTCTCTTATATTGTGGGACTGTAGAGCTGCCATAGGATGAGTGGGCCCACGCTAATATGACTCATGTCTGATGCTGGGTACTGGTCAACGTCCAGTATAACTAGAGCCTGATTCTTAGGGAATCAGACCCTTGCTGGTGGAACTTGTCTGTGACTTTTGAGGATTGCATACATACATATACACAGACATGCATACATGAGTACATACATATATACATGCATACATACATGAGTGCATGCATATATACATACCTACAGTGGCAGAATAGCAGTTGAGGGCCTGTCTAGTCTGTCATCATGTTGTATCTAGCTTCATGTAGCTAACCTGTCCTCTTTTTTTCTGTTTCTCCACTTATTTTATTAACCTAGGTCCTTTTTTTTTTTTTTTCATTTCTTTCACTCTCCCATATCTAGACCGGAAACCTTTTCCATTTCCAGAGAATAATTTAGTTATTTTAATTTATTTTATTTTATTTTATTTTTGTTTACTGGGAAAGTCCAACTGGGCATGATTACCCCTTTTCAGTGGAGGCCTGGGGAGAAAAGCTCAATATCTATAGTAAAGTGAAGTAAATCCGATAATTCAAGAAAATATAGTAATATTGTAAATGAAAAGAAATCATGCATTCACAAATGTATGAAAAGGTATGCATAAAATATTACAAAATCAGCTGTACAGAACAGATCATATAACAGTCACAATCAGTACTGAACTAGATGAAAGACATACCTGAGACATACAAAGTCAGCTGTGCAGAACAAATCCTATAAATGATACCATCAGTGGTTTCTGCTATTAGCTATACAGCGGGCACAAGAACAGATATAAACCAGGGTGGTTAGCTTGGTTTCCTTGGACACATCTGAAGTGCATGTAGTAACTTGGTGTTACTGGGTTTGTGATCACGCTTGCAAGTTTGATGCATTGATCTGAGTAGTTTGAATGCATTTGGTAATAGAGTAAGAACTAATTACTGGAGTTTGATGGATTATTTTGAGATATAAAATAGAGATTAGGATAGAGTGCAGCAAGAGTAGAGAGAAAATGATAGTGTGTACAGGAAAGAGGGATAGCAATTCAGTCTGGAGAAACAGGTTAGAGAGCTACAAGGGTGTAGAGAAAGAAGAAGTCAAAAATGAAGCTAGACCCATCAGCTGGAAAATCCTCTCCTATACATTTCTTTTCAGTGTCACACCATTGTACAGCTCACTTATGTGGCCATACTGAGTTCTACCTTACTCATAATACAGATCACTTATGGAATCATACTCTGAATACTGTTTCTCCTTTGTACAGATTAGTGATGAGACCATACACAGAGTTTTGTAGAACCATTGTAGAGATGACTTATGAAGCTATATCATAATATTGTCACACCCATAATACAGATAATTTGTGGGGCCTTGTACAAAGTACTGCCCTAGTATCATAAATAGCATGCATGAGGCCATTCTTGGCATATTCTCACAGCATTGTACAGATTTCTTGTGACGCCATACCCAGAGTATTATTACACAGTTATACAAATCACTTGTGAGAGCATACATAGAATGCATTACTCCATCATAAATACCACCTGTGAGGACATACATAGAATGCATTACTCCATCATAAATACCACCTGTGAGGACATACATAGAATGCATTACTCCATTATAAATACCACTTGTGAGGACATACATAGAATGCATTAGTCCATTATAAATACCACCTGTGAGGACATACATAGAATGCATTAGTCCATTATAAACACCACTTGTGAGGACATACATAGAATGCATTACTCCATTATAAATACCACTTGTGAGGACATACATAGAATGCATTACTCCATTATAAATACCACTTGTGAGGACATACATAGAATGCATTACTCCATCATAAATACCACCTGTGAGGACATACATAGAATGCATTACTCCATCATCAATACCACCTGTGAGGGCATACATAGAATGCATTACTCCATTATAAATATTGCTTGTGAGGACATACATAGGTTCATAGGTTCATAGGATAATGCTAGGCTATTGGCCCAGAGGCCCTTATAAGCCTAGCCAAGAATTTTGTCCATGTTCCCTCAAAGTTAGCACCTGTTTCCCTTGTCCAGCAGGGACACAGATGGGATCCCAGGGGTGTATTTTCTGTTTCCCATCCAGTTGTCCAGGTTCCTCTTAAAACGGTCTAGAGAGGTACTCTACTTGACATGTATGCTGCCACTTTTGTGAGATTCCTTAATAAAGAAGGGGGAAAAATGAATAAATTAGTTAAAAAATATAACTTACAGTACAGTAGAGAGGAAGATCAGAATTATAAGGGAGCAGAGAAGTGACCTGACACAAAAGAGTACCTGAATTGATCATTTTTGAGTATGCAGGATATCAGAAATGGGGATTATTACTAGAAAAGGCAGCAAGAAGAGTTGTACATAACAAGGATAGGCTAATGCAGTAAATGCTGTGGGGGAATAATAATGTCCTTCTGTTCTAATGTTGCAGTATTCTTTACATGAGGGATCCTCGTCCATGGGCGACCCAACATCTAGCCAGTATACAAGAGTTTGTAAGTACTGCTAGTAGGTGAGATGTCATACAAATGGCTTAGGAGTACGTCAGCCATAAAAGCAATGTCCTCATGTACAATCATCATAACTTCTCGGCTGCCGTCCGAATGTCATCTTTGATCATCAGATCTGTTTGCCCGAGTCATTTGCTGCTGGTCTAGTTTTCAGACAAGTGCCCCTTTGGGTTTTTTCTTTTTTCTCTTGCTACTGCTTTCTGTTGTGAGCGTTTCATGCCATCCAGGAAAAGCAAGTACCAATGTGGGAGACAGATTCCACAAGGATAGCTATGACCTGTGTCTCTTTTGTCTGGGGCCTAGGCATGACTATACACCTTCCTTTATTTGCCAGGTCTTCATCCCTAAGACCATATGTAGCCGTCTTTCATCCCTTAAGATTTATTTAGAAAAACAGCAACAAAAGCATTTAGCTAGAGACGTTATGGTTATACGTCTGGGACTTCTGTTGAGCCTGTGTTGAAGAGGAAGGCGAAGAAGCCAGGGCCTGAATCTTCAGCTATGCCTTCTACATGTGATGTTTCTCTTATGGTTGATGGAAGACACAAAGGTCCATCTGAAAGTTGGCTTGTGTTCTTCAATGGGTACTGCATCAGACGCCGTCAAGGAATCTGCCTTAAGCATGTCCTCAGAGGCCATGCAGACGTCCACATCAGACAGTCAGGGGGAATCAAGGCTTGTTATTTAAGAAGGCCCTAGGGATATCCCTCAGATACTAGTCAGGGAGAATATTCCAACTAATATTATTGACTGCAGGCCTAAGTTGTGTCCCTCCACCTTCCACCAGGCTGATGTCAGGTTAAAAAATAAGCAGAAAACCAAGCACAAGCACATTTCTGCACCTAAGACTCCACAATCAGATTGGGAAACTTTTTCTCAGGGCCTTGCTTAATGCACTCATGGCTCTTAAGCCTCCTTCAGCTTTTGCTGTTTCTCCTTTAACTTCTTCCCCACTCAAGAGAGGGTACTGGAATCACCTGAGGATGAATCTTTGGCTTGCCCCACACAAATTCCATCCTGTCTTGAATATGTTTCCCTTGAGGAAGAGTCTAATGGCACAGATTCTCCAGTGGAAGAGATCACTTTTGGGGAAACCTTTGCTAAAACGAGGGAATTCTTTAACTGTAACTGCTGTCAGGTTTCTGATGTGCAGAAAATATATTATGATCTGTTACAAATGGATTCTCCTTCACTTCTGCTATACCTCCAGTCTTACCAGCTTTTTTGGATACGTTTTCTTCAGCGTCTAAGGCTGCAGACTCTTGGGCCGAATCAGTTTTATAAAGTGTCAGAAGACTGTAAATTTCTTTACAGATGTCTTTCAGCAGATCCTGCAGTGGCTCCATTGCTTCTGGCAAAACTTCCACACTATTGCCATCCACCAAGCTTTTCCCTTCTAATGAAAGCAAGACCACAGGAAAAAATAGGTAAAAAGAGTTTATACTTATGCCACTTTAGCTTTCTAGACTATAAATGACCAAACCCATATGACCATATATGCTTTGGCTCTTCTTTCTCAAGCCTCTCAAGCAGTTTCTCACCTCCCAGACTCTGATGTTAAAAGTCAGCTGATGTCTCTTTTAGGAGCTTCTTCTCAGGTAGCTCGTCACTCTATTAAATGCAGCTGTGATGCAGCAGAAGCATCTTCCAGGGCAGCTGCATCTGGATCTGTTCTTAGGAGGTATTCATGGTTGAGACTTCAGCCACTTCCAGACAATATCAAACAAAATTAATGGATGCTCCTTTAGACAACAGTGCTTTGTTTGTAGTTCCAGCTGGAGATTTGTTTGCAGTAGAAAGGCAAGGAATTACAGGACTTAAAACATATCTTTGTTTTGCCTGTTCCAAAATTTCAGAGGAATTATCACTCAATGACTTCCTTTGTTAGAAAACAAAATTCACCTCCCCACTTCTAAAAGCAAAAAGGGAGGTAGGAGGGCTCTAAGCCTAAGCCCGCTCAGCCAGCTCCTGCCCAGAAGCAGCCCTTTTCAGACAAGCCAGGTAGTCTGTGACTACCACACTCATCTCAGTCTTGTTCCTCTTTCTCTACGTCTTTCCCTGTCTCCTCCAGTTTGGGAAACTGTTACTTAAGACTCATGGGTTCTTTCCATTATCAAACAAGGATACTTCATGGTCTGGAAAGCTCTTCCTCCATTCATGGGCATTCCACAACCACCTGAAGATGAACTTCATCTATTTCCAGAGGTGTTTCAGGAGTTGCTACTTCAGGGCACAATTCAAGAAGTTCCTCCACCCCTTAGAGGAAGATGATTTTACTCCAGGATGATTCTCATACCTACAAAAGATGGCCCATGAAGACCCATTCTGGATCTTTGTCACCTCAATACTTTTCTGAAAATTCCTACCTTCCACATGCTGTCCTTGCAAACCTTGTTTCCTCTTGTTCTTCCTTAGGCTTACATGGCCTCTCTGGACATTAAGGATGCTTTTTTCACATTCCCATTCATCGCCTTTACAGGAAAGTTTTATGTTTCTGTATTGCTTTCTTGCACTTTCAGTTCTCAGTTTTGCCATTTGGCCTTTCTACTGCCCTAAGGGTATTCACAAAGTACCTCTCTCCTGTCATTGCTTACTGAAGACTTCAGGGCATCCAGGTTTATCCTTACCTAGATGATCTTGTTTTTCTAGCTCCTTGTCCAGAGACCCTGGAACAAAATCTACAGTTCACAATTTCTCTTATGCAAAGGTTAGAGTTCACAATAAATTTCAAAAAGTCCTTGCTTTCCCCCTCACAGGACCACATCTTCCTAGGGTGCAGGTTGCAGGCAGATATGATGCTGGCAAAAGATCAGTCTCTCATTTCCTACTTCCAAAGTCTTCTCCCTTCTCCTTCTCTTACAGCCAGGGAGTTTATCAGGCTCCTGGGTTTCATGGCATCTGCCGTTCTCATGCTACCTTTGGCCAAACTTCACACAAGGAAGTTTCAGTGGTACCTAAAGTCACTTTGGATGCAGCATGCACATCCACTGGAGTTTGTGGTTCCCTTTCTGCCTTGTCTAAAAAAGGGACTCCTTTGGTGGATTCATCAGATTTCCCTGAATCCAGGCCTTCCTTTGCATCCCTCTTGTCCCACTTAAGAGTTGTTTACAGATGCCTCCGACCTAGGATGGGGAACAACCTTTGCTTCCATAAAGGTACAGGGCCTTTGGTCTCCTTCTCAAAAGGAGGATCATATCAACATCAAAGAGATGAGAGCTTTCATTATAGCTGTTCAAGCTTTCCATCCTGTTTTCATTCCAGGAACTCTAAAACTGTTTACAGACAACACCACAGTTTGCTGGTATGTAAAGAAACAGGGGGTAATGAAGTTGTACCTTCTGTGCAGGTTAGCTCTCATTGCTTGCGAACTGGCAGTTCAGTACCATGTGACTCTTCAGGCAGTTTATATCTCCTCCAGTCAAAATTCTGTGGCAGACAATCTGAGCAGGTCCATGACTCAATCTCATGAATGGATGTTTCACAGGGATGTGTTTCTAGATATTGACCACAGGTGGGGTACTCCTCAAGTAGATTCTATTTGCCTCACCTCTGAACAGACAACCTCCTCTTTTTTGTGCCAGAGTCCCAGGCCCTCTGGTTTGGAAGTTGGATACCCTATCAATTTCTTAGAAGGGGATGTTTCTTTATGCTTTTCCCCCCTTTCCTCCCATTCAGAAAGTCCTTTTCAAGGTTCAGCAGGACAAACCAAAAATCTTGCTGGTGACTCCCTTTTGGCCAAGACAGCATTAGTTCCCTCTGCTTCTGCATTTAGCCAAGGGCAGTCATCACAAGTTACCTCACAGGGTGGACCTTCTCACACAGGACAAAGGATCTCTTATCCATTTACGTCTGTCAACTCTGTGTCTCACTCCATGAGTGGCAGGCTTCTGATTCCTTTTAGGCACATTTTTTTTCCTGAGGACATGCATAAGGTACTGCAGGAGGCCAGAAAACCCAATACTAGAAATCATACCTGTCTAAATGGAAGAGGTTTTCTATTTGGTGTTGTTCACACAACCTGGCTCCACTGTCTGTGAATGTTCCATTGGTTCTTTCTTACTTGTGTGAGTTGCTCAATGATGGTTTGGCTTACTCCTCGGTGAAAGTCCATTTGACAGCCATTTCTGCCTGTCTGCCATTGTCTCCCCCTTTGGCTTCTAGGTTAGAGGTTAAACTCTTTCTCAAAGGCGTCCTTCACATTAGACCTACCAGAAAATCTGTTCCTCCTCCTTGGGATTTAAACTTTGTTTTGGAGAAGCTGACTGTGACTCCATTTGAGCCTGAAGCTATAGCTTTCTTGCAACACTGTACTTGGAAAACTGTTCTGTTACTAGCTTTGTCTTCTGCCAGAAGGGTATCTGAGCTCCAAGCCTTAATGGCTTCCCTATCTTTTTTGTGTATTAACCCTTCCTTTATGCCCAAGGTTGTGAATGAGTTGTCTCTTAACCAGTCTATTCATTTGCCCACCTTTTTTCATTCTCCACAATCCTCTAGTGAGAGGATTTTACACATCTTGGATGTGCATAGGCAACTCAGATTTTATTTGGATAAAACTAAGGCTATCAGGAAATCTGGTCAGCTTTTTGTTTCTTTTCATCCCAGGGCTCTGGGATTGCCTGTTTCCAAGCAGACTGCTTCCTCTTGGATTTCAAAGGCTATTTACTTTTGCTTTGTTTTCCATGGGAAGAGCCTCCCTTTTCATGTTAAACCTCATTCTACTAGGACTGTGGCTTCTTCAGGTGCTTTATTTAAGGGTTTGGATACTAATTCCATTTTAGAAGCAGCTACTTGGATTTCTGTACATACTTTCACCAAGCATTACAAATCGGATGGCATCTCCAGATCCAGAGATGGTTTTGCTAGAGCCATCCTTCATGGCTTTCTAGAGAGCTTTTCTGGTCCTCCCTCCTCCCAGGTTTCCTCCTAAACTCTGGTACTCTCCCTCATGTAAAGAATGCCGCAACATTAGAATAGAAGGATATAAGAATAGTTGTGTAAAATCTTACCATATCCTTAGATGTCCTTCTCTTCTATGTTGCAGTATTCTACCCCTCCCTTCTTTCCCCTGGTGCTTGCTTTTGCACTGGATGTCTGATAATCTTCTTGTTTTCATAAGCTGGGGTTCCTAATGGGGCATTCAGTTATGAGGATTTTATGTGCAGATGACACTTTTATGGCTGATATATTCCTGAGCAATTAGTGCAATGTCTCACATACTAGTACTTAAAAGCTCTTGTATACAAGCTGGATGTCGAGTCGCCATGGCAGAGGATCCTTCATGTAAAGAATATTGCAACACAGAAGAAAAGGACATCTATGGTTATGGTAAGATTTTACACAACTATTCTATGTGACAGGATAGTAGTTCATAGGTTCATAGGTTCATACTAGGCTATCTGCTCTAGGGCATTTACAAGCCTAGCCAGAGTGTGTTTGGCTTTCGCCACCCATTTTAAATGAATTTTGCAATGCCCTTTTTCGAGGTTAGTATACTGTGCCTCTGTCTAACAGTGACACAGAAGTGATACCCGGGGTAAATCTACGATCTCCCATCCACTCATCAAGATTCCTCTTGAAGAGAGCCAATGAGGGACTCTGCCTAACCTGGACTGGGATTTTATTCCAGAGTGAAGGGAGCCTCTGGGTTATGAATCTGTCCCTCCAGCATGTCCTATTTATTTCAGTGTTGTTAGTGAAATGAATTATGTCACATGGCAGCAACCTGTGATAAGCATCACTGTAGAAATCTCTTAGCAAGCTAACCACACAGCAGGCATGTAAGTAACACTATCTCATCAGTTCCTGTAAAACATATATAAAAATATTTTCATATTTATTTTTTATGCATAGAGAAATAGACAGGAAAGGGCTACACTTGGCTTTTCGGTTTTGTTATTTGAATATGAGGCATTTCTGAAATTACTGCAATTTGCCTTCCTGGCTAAGTACAAAACATGAAACAGTTTTTCTTCCTTTAATTTATTCAGTTTTTTTCAGTCACATCTCTGCATATAACAGTGCAATAATGTTAAAACAGCCATGAACAATATAAAGGAAAATACATGAGAAAGGAGAATTTGTAAAGTCCATTCATCTGTAATCTGGTACAAAAAGTATACTAGAAACCAAAGAAGATGAGGGGAAATATGTTGGGTGATAGGAAAGCCAGAAAATGTATACAGATTTCCAAATGTTATATCAAAAGAGTACATTCAAAACTTCTAAGCTGTTTAGATTTTTTGCTATATTTCTGTTACCCATTGAGCACACATGTGGCATTAGCATGCAATGTTCTAACTGCTGGATAATTTGTGTGAAAGGCTTGGTACTGAAGGGCAAAGCATGCCTCAGTGAGTCTAACAAACCTATGACTGGAAGGCTAAAAAGGGCGAACATCAAAAGGATAACATCCTTTATGGGATGGTTTTAAAATGTCAAGACAGGTGTTATAGCACTGCCACTGTCATGACTACAAACCTCTAAAGCCTGAGGTGGAGCAAGTATTACTGCCCTTCCCACCTACTAGTTCATAGGTAGGTACTAGGCTATCTGCCTGAGGGCATTTATAAGCCTAGCCAGAGTGTGTTGCCTTTTGCTGCCTCGTTGATTAATAAACTGATACTCTGTCAAGCAGAGCCAATGAAGTGATCCCAGGGGTGTATTTTCTGTTACCCATCCACTCGCCAAGGTTTCTCTTGAAGAGTGTTAGTGAAGGGCTCTGCCTGATGTAATCTGGAATTTCGTTCCAAAACATGGGAAGTCTCTGTGACAGGAATCTATCCCTCCAGCATGTTCTATTTATTGTTGTGGTGAGGTTTAGCTCACTAGAGTGTGTGGCTTGCAGTGACTTGGATTTCTTTAGGTGGAGCATGCCCATCAGTTCTGAGTTGGACATGGCTTTGTAAGTCAGGCAGAGATCACCTCTGAGTAAGCGATATGCCACTGAGTACAGCTGGAGTTTTTTCAGTTGGGCTGCATAGGACATATGTTTAAGGCCAGTAATCCTCTTCGTGAGGTACTCTTGTGGTCTTTCCAACTGTTGGAAGTGTCTTGTGAGGTACATCCCAAATGGGGCATTGTACTCTATGATGGGTCTAATGAGTGACAAGTAGAGGGGCACTATAACCTCTTTATTTCTAGATGCAAACCCTTTAGTAATTAGATGGGCCACATAGAAGGATTTCCTAACTACTTTGGCAATATGATTGTCAAAGGAGAGATTACTATCTACCAGGCTGCCACCTATGTGGTAATTCGTGGGTGTTTTGTTTTTCCCAAATGGGATGACTATGCATTTTTTGGCATTTAGCTTGAGGCCATGACTTTGATACCAGGTGTCTGTCTCAGTAAGGCCCTTTTAGAGGATGTCCGTGTCAGCCGAAGGGTCAATTATGGCTCCCAGTTTGCAGTCATCAGCGAACTTGGTTAGCCATAGTCCTCCTGTGTTTGCCTGTACTTCTGAGAAGTATTTGTCGAACAGTAGGGGTCCCAGGACTGAGCCTTGTGGGACATCACATGTGACTGATTTAGAGTCGGACCTGGAGCCCACTATTCTTACCGTATGAGGTCTGTCTGTAAGCCAGTTGGCAACCCATCTCTTGAAGTAGGGGTTTATGTTCAGGCTGGTGAGTTTTTCTGTAATACCCGAGTGGGGAATGGTGTTGAAAGGTAGGCTGTGTGAACCACCTTTCCCTCGTCTATGGCCTTGGTGACTGTCTCGAAGAAGTCAACCAGGTTTAATAGGCATGATCTGCCCTTAACAAAGCCAAACTGGGTTGGGTCAAGTGTTTGGAGGTTCTCATTCTGAGTATGCACAGCCAGGGAGAGAGAATAACATAGTTCCTGCTTTCACATCAGCCCAGACATTGCATTAGTCTCAAATGCTGTGTCACCTCAGTGAGAATAACTCAATAGCGGGGGATGTGGGTGATGCAGCTTCCCCACATGAAGGGGTACAGGGGAGCAATGTTTGATATACAAACTGTAGTCTTTAAATCTGTCTTTTATGCCCAAATTTCACATTTTTCTTTGTATAGAGCTTTACATTTTAGACATTGGTATTGTACTGCCTTGTGAGATGTTGTTTACTTTTCTGTAGTGAACACACCAGTCCTCTGCTTTTCTCCCTTAGCTTATTCTTTCTTCTTCTTCTTATCCTGTATCAGTAAACCATAGAATGGTTAAAAACAAGGTACATTCTTTTCTACTTTCCAGTAAATTCCAGCATTTGTTACAATGATTTGCAGGGTACCATTTCTAGGATTTGATGTCTTGTAACAGTTAAAGAAAGAATTTAAGTTATTTGCCATAAAATGAAAATAGTGGCCCCATTTTCAAAAATAAGCATTACTGGGGATCAGAATTATGTGATAATCTAGACAACAATACAGACGTGTTGTATGCAGCACATAAAATTAACAGATTTCACCTATCTACATTTAAGTAACTAGAGATGAAAAGAAAGTTTAAAACAGATGATTTTTTCAAAACTCATTATTAAATTACTGAGGGAGCTGGTTTCATTTTTCAGAACTTTAAAACTGATAAACATATGGCAGCTGACATATGTGCCTAAAAGATACACAAAATGAGTGTACTTGCACTCATGGACATACACCCTTCATCACACGAATGAGGCTAAAACAACAGTTTATATGTACACAAACCCAAAATGCAATTAAATAAATAAATAAAACATGGTGAGGTAAAATACATTTGGCAATGTGACCACCCTCAGACTCTTGTGGCAAAAGAGAGTGCAGAAACATATCAGTACCCCGAAAACACAATGAAATATAGCCCCCCCAATGACTTGCAATCCTTATTGCTTTATGATTTATTTTGTTTTCTTGCACTATAGGTCATTATTTTGCATGCTTAGTTCTACGTTGAACAGTTGAGTGTGTTTAGGCCAGGAAGAGTCACCCTCCCAAATTGAAATAGGTCTCTCTCTGTCCCTTTGTTCATTCGCTTCACAAGGTTCTTTTCAAAGAGGAGGGGGTGGTATGCCCCACTAGTGCAAGCATAGTCTCGGAACCTCTCATAATAGTGACACAGGTCTGTCTCACGACGGGATGGCAGGTACTCATACAAGTGCACCACCTCGCAGAGTGACATCATCATCAGCGTCCCTGAAATAAGAATAATTAATATGTGATACTGGTGTCAGGAATGATAAAATGCTGCCACACTTTGCACTTAACATCTAAGGTATAGGTTCTCAGGGTCTGCCACAACATGCCTACTTCCAACCACAGAAAGGTCTTTTTGAATAGCAAGAAATTACTATGGGCCTACCCAGTAAAAAATGTATTGTAAAGACTGAGCTCTCTCTATGTCTCTCTGTCTCTCACACACACACACACACACACACACACACACACACACACACACACACACACACACACACAAACAGACACACAAAAAACACATACATAGACACACACACACACTCACACACACACACACACACACAAAAAAAAACACATGCACAGACACACACATATACACACACACACACACACACACACACACACACACACACACACACACACAAAAAAAACATGCACAGACACACACATACACACACACACACACAAAAACACATGCACAGACAGACACACACACACATGCACACATACACAAATGTGCAGACACATGCGAACACACGTGAACATGCACACATACATGCACATATACACAGACATGCCAACACACTTAGATTGAATAGACACATACTCACACACCCACCCATATAAATTGACATACACACCACAGACACACACACACACACACACACACACACACGCATACACATGCGCACATACACATACATATGCACTTGCAAAGACACACATACATATACAATTGCACAGGCATTCACTCACACACAAACATGCGCATGCACTCACAGATACTCATACATACACACACACACACACACACACACACACACTCTTGAAATAATAAAAAAAAGATATGAGTTGTTATGTTATTGATTTTCAGCAATTACAAATATTCCCTAACCACCATCTTATATTCATCCAGGCTCCACATAATAACAATACTGTATAGTTACTGGTTAAAGCATTTTAACTGCATTGTCGCTTTCAGACTTGCTTGGATGTCCCCTGAAACATGTCTTGACGTTGAAGGGGGCAAACATCCCACTTTGATAAACATTGACCAAACTGTCATTTAACATGTTTCATCATCTCCAGTTCAAATAATTTTTTTTTCAAGTGTTAAGCAAATGATTTTGATTATCTGCACTTGTGAACAAGGAATATTCAGCTTGGAAGCCCCATCTTCATTGAAGTCCTGGACAGAACTGAACAGAAAATGTCTAGAATAAATGCATTTTCCAGTACATAGAACATAAATAATATAGGTACATAATACAATTATCATGCATAAAGCATAAACAACAACAGAAAAGTTGGCAAAGCTAGTGCAACATTAGACACAGAAAATTAAAACAATTTCAGATAATTAAAGAATGACAGAAGATTAATGTTTTGACAGAGAAGACAAGTATAAAACTACCAAGACAATATAAGTAAGAGTGAAGACTGTAGAATTCTGTTGTGATGGCAAACAAATGAAGTAAACTGTGCTGCTGTAAGAGGATGATAATATTATGCATTCAGTGATTATATGATTCAACAGTTAGACATCGGTTTGGTGTAAAGATGGTCATTTAGGAGGGACGTGAATGTATGCCTGTTTGGTACACTTCTAATTGTATCTCAGAATGCTGGTGAGACAAATATACGTCCCACAGACTGCCCCTTCTGTGGAACAGGTTTCCCATTCATGTGAAGCTGAGTTTGTCTACTACCCAGTTTAAGCACAATCTAGACTATTGGATGGGGAAAAGGAAATTTACACCAGGTCTGGCAACCATGTCTCTTATGAACAGCGGTAGCTTATAAATGCCTGGCTTTCGATGTCCTATTTGGATACAGGACATCATTATTCTTTTAGGAAAACTTGGCTAGGCTTAGAAATGCCTCCAGGTCATTAGCCTAGTAACAATCTATGAATCTATGAGTGTGTTGAACACTTTGATGACACAGACGTGAATGACATTACCAACAAAATGAAAAGAAAGGGAGGTTCATATGGTGAATGGACTGTGCTCTGTTGGCTAATCTCTGCAATGAGTCCATTTTCTCTTACAGGAGCTCCAGAGATGTAGTTTAACAATCTAAATTGGCAGAGTTTGAAATTTAAGAGACTGGAGAATACCTTTAAAATGAACATAAAATGTATGGTTGCACTGAAAATATTACAAACATTTTCATCAGACAGACATGGAATACGACCGCACATGCCTTTAAAAGCTGCATCATGTGTAGTGCATACCTGTCTGTGCTGGTTTATGATTTCATGTTTGTGCACTACACTTATGTGAAGATGCCAACATTCTGCCACTAGTGTTTTGTCTCCATGTGCAGCTCACTGATATGTTTTCCAGTCTTAATATACATAGAAGCACAGGACCTAACGTTACAATTGTTAACTAACAGTAGCACACTCAGTCAGATGTGGTTGTAGTTTGCAGAGAACCATCATATAGTTTACTGTTGGTGCACTGCAGATATGCAAGGATGCCAACAGTCTGCTTTATGCAACAGTGTTTATGTTGCTACTTTACAGTTTCACATGTTGGGGAGTTAGATTTATTAAAAGATACAGACCATTGTGCAGTAGAAATCTTGCTGGGAGGTGTTTCGTGGCAATGCAGATTAATGCACTCAACAGCGGCTACATGTGGTAGAGCACAATGACTTTACTTGCACCCAGGGTATCATACTTTTGAGTGTGCCACTGCGCACAGCCAAGGAAGAAGTGCAGGAAAAACAGTGCACATTCTCAGTCCTGCACAGGTGAAATGCACCAAAAAGGTAGCAAACAAGAGTGTTGGCTAAGTGAAGACAAATCATGCGGGGATATGGGGAGGGGGAGGGAGCAGTGCCTCATCAAACTACCTATAGCAATAAATAAACTTCATGGGCGTTATAACCCTTGTAGCCAGCACTGTTTTTCACAGCCTGATAGTGTAGAATATTACAGTGTATTAGCTAATTTTATAGGCCATATACTTATTAATAGTCCTGTGGTTTGTTTTAAATATAGTAGAAGGTGTTGAAGCGTACAAGGTATTGTACCCTGTGTGATACCATGGAAGAGAAAATGATGTACATACAGTGTGATATCTAGAAAACACTTTATATAATTGAACATTTGTAATCTTGAATGTGTTTAACACCAGCAGAAGTGATCAAAACTCATTTGATCACTTCTGCTGGTGTTAAGACTGTGTACAGTGGGGATTAGGGATTTTGTCTTTCCCCACTGTAGAGTGATTTCAGAGCTGTGGGGAACATGGGGGGGGGGTTTGCCCCTTGAAAAAAACATAAGTGTTTTGCTTTTTCAGTGTTTTGGCTTCTGACCTTTTGGGATTGATCATTAGATGTTTGAGATTTACGTACTTCACTGTTTAGAAATATATCCAATGTCTGTACTATCTTTACTTTTCTTATAGATAGCTAGTATTTCAGATTTCTCTTTCCTAATGCTTTAGTGAAAGAGCAAATAGCACACGTAAGCTAAAGTAAATTTGGCTGTATATCATGGTTCCCATCAATTGTTACATTTTCTTTGCTGACTAGAAAATGCTCATGCACTCCACTTGTGCAAGAACTGACTCAGTTTATTTTATTTTATTTATTTTTATTTTTACATTTGTTAACTGGGTTAGTCCGACTGGGCCCAGAGACTCCTTTTTCAGGGGAGACCTGAGGAGAAAAACTCCAGGAAAGTAATTAAAAAATAAGAAAGACCTAACAATTCAAGTTGTAAGATATTTAACACTACAAAAACAGAGAGAAGTATACAATCCGAATATATAAGGATGGCGCAGTGGTGCAGCGGTAGCATTGTTGCCTCACAGCAAGAGGTTCTCTGGTTCGATTCTTGGCTAGTGTGCCTTCTGTCTGGAGTCTGCATGTCCTCCCTGCGTTTGTGTGGGTTTTCTCTGGGTACTCTGGTTTTCTCCCATGTTACAAAGACATGTGTCTGGAGTGTTTCTCCCTGGGCCTCCCCTGAAAATTGGCTTCATTCCAACTTGGACTTTCCTGGTAAATAAATACACATGGCAAAATTACAATATTTTGAGAATGCAGTAGGAATATGTTTCAGAAATTTGGCTAGCATTAAGTTATTTACAAGGAATGTAGCAATGCCTGAATAAAAAAAAAATTCAGAGTAACATCATGACATAGTACAACAAAGATGTATTTAATAGCATAGGTACTAACTGCAGAGAGAGTAATATATTTAGACAGTTTAGGTAGATACCAGGCAGATAAATTAATTTAGAGAAGAAAAATTCGTTACATAATTTCCTGAGAAGCACAGATCCATGCATGCTGGAAATTAATTTTAAGTTGTTTTTTGAATTCGCCATTTTTGGTAGTGGAGCAAAGGGACATGGAAGTTTGTTCCATGAGTATGCAATCAAATGACTGTAAAGTATTTTTCCAATATTTTTGTTTGGCTTGCTCACCTACAGAAGGTTTTATTGTGTGCTTCTGAGGTTACGATTGAGTGTGTAGGGTGTAATTATGGCTGTAAGGGCAGACCAGGAGTCGAGGCTATTTAGGATGCTGTGTGCAATTTGTAGTTCTGATATTTGAAGCATGTAGGGGAGCTCAGGCCATCTTAAGCTTTTCAGGGATATACAATGATGGGATTTGTAGCTATTACTGGCTGCAAATCTGGCTACCTTGTTATAGGTGGTTTCTAGTTTGGTTAAGATATTATTTTGGAGGTTAGTAAGTATGGGAGCAGCATACAGCAGGGATGGTAGAATAAATGTTTTAGCCAGTATAGGTCTAGATTTGTTAGGTATATATTTGTTGTTATGGTATAGAAGACCTAGTTTTTGATTGGACTTTTTGATACAGTTTAAGATATATAGGTCGAATTTTAATTGGTCGTTTATAGTAACAGTAACACCAAGCAATTTGGTGTTTGAGTCGGTGGTGATAATTGTATTATCTAAGGATGAGATGGTGAAGTTGTATTTAGCTGGATTGAGGGTTTTTTGGAAGGAAAAGGAGAAGCTTGATCTTTTTGGGGTTGAGAAGCTATTAGGTGCAGAGATTGTTGAGTGACAGTGTGGAGATTTTGTATATTGTTGGAGGTGTTAATAATTGTGGAACTGTCTGCATACTGTATTAAGGTAGAGTGGGGAAGGAGACATGGAGGTTGTTTGTAAATATATTAAAAAGTAGGGAGTCCAGGATAGAACCCTGGGGAACCCCAGTCTTAACAAGATGGAAAGGGGAGAAGGAAGTTTGCCATCTGACGGACTGATATCAGTTAGTGGAAGATGTTTTTTCCATGGATTTGTGACCAGATATCCATCCTCCTCTGAAAGGATGTTACAAATAGGCATTATCAACCTTCTTATAAACTGTATCAGTGCACCTCTTTGATAGGATTGCCACCTGCCTGACTCCTGCAGAGAAGTCCTTATTTGGGCAGTTTTGTCTTGGTGTAGTGGGAGGGCATGAAAATGGTTCATGTCTTGATACTTTACATAGATGACAAGAAAAACTATTTCTGACTTTTCTCTAAATGACATCTTTGAAACTACATTTAAGTCATCTTAAAATGTACAGTAGTATAAATAACAAAAATTTAAAGTTTAAAGATTAGCATTTCAGTACAGTGATGCTGCTTACGTAAATTTGTCAAAAGAGGTGACAACTGTCTTTGAACCATTGACTAATTTAATTGTTCATTTTTGCTATGAGAAAGGCATGTCTACTTTGGAACCAGATGTGAATCAGTTTAAGTTATCTTTATCTCTGCGATAAAAACAGTGGAAACAGTTTCACACCTCTTGGTCTTTTCTCATAGTAGTTACTGACCTCCTGATAGCAGCAGGACTAATTACCCATCTAAAATTGTCATTAGCACCTGAATTCAGATTTCTCTGTGTCTTTGGTACATCATGCAGGCATAGACAAATTTCTCTGCAAATTATGCGAGAACAGTATTGTGGTCTAATGAAGCTAGTATAAGTAGTGAAAGCGCTTACTTATTTGTTACTTATACTTGGATTAATCGTAAGTGAATAAACGCATGGATTCTATTTTTACTTTTGTTCCTGCTGTATCATTCTCAAGTCCAACAAAGTGATGTGTTTCAGTGTAGGTACATATACATTCTTTACTAAATTATGTGAGAAGTTAAGCTTAAAAATACAAAAACAAAGTGGCTGGTGTTTCTCTTCCTTTCATTCCAAGGCAAGGAAATGAAAGTTTTATAAAGTACAAAAAGGATTCTGGTACCATATTATAGGGAGAAAAGCTGCCTAAAAGTTGAGTTAAACTATAGAAGGAGATAGAATTTTCCTTAATACTGACAGAAGAACTGCATTTGTTCTTTTATGTAATATCCAGAAAATATGTATAAAATCTGTAACTTTATTCTGCTGAAGAATACAATAATTAAACATGCAATGTAAGAGATATTTCACTCAGTGTAGAATTAATTGTTTGACTATATTTTGGAGGGTTTCATAAAACGGGCAATCAGGAAACCGAGCAAAGAGTTGTACAAGGGCCAGGTGCAAATAGTAAGGCTGTGAAATCCTGTGTTTAATTCCATTTGGTCTTTGTGCGTTATCTTTGTGTTGGTTTTCTGGTTATGAGGAAAAATGAGTTAATTACCTAATTCCTGTGGAAAAAAGAAGAGTAAGCTGAAACATATATAGTAAGTCTGTCTTGCTCTGGACTTTGCTATGTGAATATCTGTGTAAATTTGCTATTTTGCTAATATTCAGAATTCTTTAAGCTAAATTTAGTCAGTTTATATAGTATTAATTAGGGTTTTCCTTCCAAGTATTCTTTCTGTGTTATTATTTGTTCTTTTGTGCATATGTATGTATATCTGCATATTTAATTTGTATCAGTACTAATTTTATTTTCAAAACCCGTGGTGGTGGTGCTGCAGTAGCGTTGTCACCTCACAGTAAGATGCTGTCCGGTTCAATTCTCAGCTAGAGCATCTTCTGCATGGTGACATGCGTGAATGGGCGTACCTTCGTTGAAGGTTGTGCATCAGGGCTGGTAACTCGGCATGTAAAAATCAACTACCAATCATTAGTGGACCGGAGTTCCGCTGTGGCGACCCCTAACCGGGAAAAGCCAAAAGACACAACAACAACAACTAATTTTATTTTCAAAGTAAAGTTTTTCTATTTACTTCTAAGATCTTGCGACTGAGTGATTGTATTTATGTATTTATTATTTGAGAAGAGGGTATTATTCTGTGAAGAAGCACCGTTAGTTGTCAAGCTGCTGCATCTGGCTCCAAGCCTAATCATTGGCACATTACTGGTGAAGTGCTTTACAGCTGTATTTGGTTAGTGATCAAGAATGTCTCAGAAACTGGTGAGTCCATACCCCAACAAAGCCTAGAATGGTGGCACCTCTACCTTCTCAAGATGAAAGCTGTAGGAAATTATAGAATTCTGCTAGTCTTTGTATGCACACTTGTATGTGAGTATGCGTCTCTGTGAAAATAATTTGTTTGAAAGGCAGTTACTATGGAGAAAGGCAGTAACCATGGGGGTGGGGCTTGGGGTGCTATTCAAAAGATTCTACTCAATGAGTGGACAGCATGGAATCCTAGTTTTTGGGGGGGCTTGGGGTGCTATTCAAAAGACTCTATTTGATGAGTGGACACCATGGAATCTGTTGGAAGCCCATTTCCTGGGCAACAGTGCATATTTCCATATACTTTTGAGGCCAGCTAACATTCAGTGAATTGGTTAGAGAATCAGATTTATGTGCATCATCTTCTGCTCTAACCTGTTGGTTGCCAGTGTGTGACTCAAGGGACCATCCCTCTGGTGGGCAGCTGTTTATGTGCAGTGGATCAGATCCAAGGTTCATGCCCACTGTCCATCACATATTTGTGTGCACAGTGGTGGGTTATTCTAAAAACCCTAAGTGGACATTGGTGTTACCTCCTGCAGAGAAGTACATGTGAGGTCCCTCCTCTGGGCCCAATGATCAAGGAGCCTCAATCTTTACCACTGACACCAGTGGGGAACATTCATATTGAGAAAAATAGACAAATACAGTATTTTCAGATGAAGATCTCTGCACCAAGAACAATTTCCTTAAGAGCACGCAGGGAATGCACACTCCAGTCCTGGGGCTGGGCTTTTTCTCCAGGCTCCAAATAAGACTTCCCACTGGCCACTATAGAGCTGCATCCTTAGCTGAGTACTCCAAGCCAAGTCCTCCACCACCATCGCAATGAAATCAGTGTCCCTGTTCATAGTAGAAAAAAGTTCAGAAGACTGGATTAACGCCTGGTTTACACCTCAAAGTGACAATGAACATAAAAAATAAACAGGTTGACCACAGCTGAAAACTCCAAGTATGCGTCCACTTTCAGCAAAGTATTCTTTAATAGAGAACAAGAGTAAGTGCTTTCACGATCTAAAACAACTGATCACTTCTTCAGACTCATTAAAAATAATTAAGACAGCAGTTTTTAAACCAAATACATCCAATCAAATAGTACTATTCTATGATATCATCTAATATATTTAAATTCATTCACTGATTCAAGAATTCTATGCAACAAGTATATAACTGAATACCTTGGACCCTATTAAAAACCATTTAAATATCCTATAATTCTTGTATATACACATATCATATATAAAAATTAATACATAAAACCATAAAACATTATTAAACTGTTTAATGTTTTAATGGTCTAGATTTTAAAAAAGGTTTCAGAGAGACAGCACTATTTAATCCAGAGGGTTTATCTGCTTGAAGTAATATAATCCATTTCTGTTCTGTTTCTTCTACTCTATTCTTAATGTCCCCTCCTCTATTATTGTTACTTATTGTTTCTATAACCATAAAATTAAAAATATGTCTTATATTCTCTTCTTCTACATGTTTTGCTAAAGCATTTGTATCTCTTTTGTTCGTTATATCTCTGAGATGTTCTTTCAAGCATCTATTAGTCTTACCTATGTAGAATGCATGACATATAGTACAGAAACCAAAGTAAACTAAATGCTGTGTTCTACAGTCAGCATAGAAATTAACATCAATGGTAAATGCTAGAGTGGGATGTTTATATGTGGATTTATTATATAGATACTTACATGCCATACAGTTCCTACAGGGAAAAGTCACTACACTTTGTGATTGCTTTAATTGTTTGTTGGATGTTGATTTATAGCAAAGTTGCCTTTTTAAAAATTTTTTATTTTTAAAGCAAAAGCTAGGTTTGTCATCTAGTACATTCTGTAGCTCGAAAACTGAAAGTAATATGTTCCAGTTTTTTTCAATAATATTACAAAACCTTCTAATATCACTAGAGTACGTTATAGGAAATCTGACTTTCATAGTAGTCATATCCTGTATATCTCTATCTTTTTCTATAGCATCTGAGAAGAAAGGTTTACATCTATCATTTCTGTTTTCTATTGTGAATTTGATGCTATTGTTTATATCTTTTTTGTTATAGCCTCTAGCTATAAAATCCTTCTCTAGTATTTTTACTCTATCATTGAGACCTTTGTTCGTATTATGTAGCCGACTTGTTCTCCTGAACTGTCCTTTTACAACATTCCTATGTACAAATGTAGGATGCATGCTTGATTTATGTAGAATATTGTTTCTCCATGTGGGTTTCCTATACAGTCCTGTAGTTATTTCATTTAAATCTGTCTTTCTAACTAAGACATCCAAGAATTCTATAGAGTCCTTCGAATGCTGACATGTAAATCTAAGAAACTCCGTAGTATTTTGTAAATATTCTATCATCCCTTGTAATTCCTCACTTGTACCTCCCCACAATAAAAAAAATCATCTACAAAACGTATGTACCATATAATTTTTTCCACATACATATTATTGTTTAACACATATTCATTTTCCCAAGCTGCCAATACCAAATTGGCGTAGCTGTTGGCACATGCCGTCCCCATCGCTATGCCAATTTTCTGTAGATAGAATTTTCCACTGAACATAAAAACATTATTTCCTAGTACAATATCAAGTAGTTCACATATCAAGTTAATTTTTGCATTCTGATAGACCTGCTTTAAGTTCAAAATATCACGTATTCTTTCAATGCCCCATTCGTTAGGTATTACTGTAAATAATGAGGTAATATCCATGGTTAAAAATGTATAATCTCTATCCAAATTTCCTCTTTTGTTATATAACAATCTCAGAAATGCTTTAGTGTCCCTTAATTAAGTATCACATAAACTAAGAATTACTTGTAAGTAGTAGCTGTCACACACACTGTCTTTGAGATTTGATTTTCACACACACAACCAGTTGGGAAAGACTGGAACAGCTTACCCACTCTGCTACCTCCACCCAGACTATAAGGTGGATTTGTTGCCACCAGAACACCAAAAGCCAGCTACTTTAAAGCTCTTACCAGGGTACCCAATTAAACTTATTAAAATTAATACATATACAAATGGCAGTGTTTAACCAAGCAGCAAGACTTTCAGGAACGTGGAGCCACAGTACCACTAAATAAATGCATGTACTCTCAAAGGTTAAATATTTTCTAAAAGACCAGCCACAATGAAAGTTTTAGATACATTTAATAATAAATAATAAAAAAATATGAACGTGCTGAATATCTGTTTACAAAAACACCAGAGTTTCATTAACAAGAAATATAAAAAAAAAAACAGTTGGAAAGACTCAGACAGATACAGAAAAAAAACAACATTTAGCTAATCTCACTATATTTTTCTAACTGACTGGAGAATTACTGTTCCCTAGTTACTTACTAAAGCAAGAAAAGATGAATATGGATGAGTGTCTTGTCAGGTCCAAAAACAGAACACACACCTCACTTCTCCAACTAGTATTCAAATACAATTTCAGTGCTGTCTACTGAATGACATCATATCTGATCACCTGACACTGTGGTTCCCACAATACCCTCTCACTAGTAAGTGAGCCAGGATCTGGCACTGATGTGTCACAATACACACATAGAATTTTAGCTAAGGTTTATTACAGCATCTGGAAACTGTAAAACAGTTCCATCGCTTCCACCCTTCCTGCATAAACTAACAAGCCATTCTCTGGCACCCCAGGGTAGCAATCGGTTCACCACTAAAAACAATAGTGCAGGATCCCAGCCCAGGCTTTTCACAGACATTACGTCTCTGGCTGCATTCAGACCTGTGAGATAAAATCTTTATGGCCTAAACCAAGTCATTTAATTTCAGGCTATTTTTCTTAAGGTTAGCTGGGCTGAGCTTAACCCCTTCCCTTCCAGTATCCTCTATTAAAATATATACATTTCATCAGTTACAACAGTACAGTCTGACATACATATATTTCTTTTCTCTCCAGCAGGACCCACTGTTGATACATTTTTAACACAACCAACTTTACAAATACATTTTTAACACAAGCATCTGTACAAATCAGTTTGATAGTCAAATGACATATAATTCTTTACAAAACTCCAGCTAGGTATGCTGGCATATGTTATACATGCACTGCCCTACTCTCCCTGGCACAGCTGGCACTACCTCACATCATCACAGTACATTCCACCATGTGTGATGTGAATTTTTTTTCTGTAGTCAGTTTCACCTCTGCAGGTCCAATGCAGGACATCTGTGGGTAGTGTACATAACTGCGGTAGTAGAGAAGATGGGGTAGCAGAAAGGGAATTGAGCTTAGCAAATACAGCCATCCCAGAGATCTTAAGAGATATTAGGTTCTGTGATGCAGACGAATGAAACAAGAAGTGAAATTTAGGCAAAATTACATTAGCAAAGAAAGTTCCTGAGCTTTGACAGGCCAGTAAGTGCTTTGGAAAATGTGATTATCCCAGGACAGTTTTCCAGTAATCAATTCCAGACATGCTTTACCTCTAAATTACAAGGTGGTCCACTATGTAAGTTATAAAAAATGTACTTCTTGTATGAATAATCTACTAGGCTACACATTTTTTCTTGTGGCAATATTGAATCATTAAGGTCTTATATATTTCATTGATTAATTAATAACTGTCTACTTATGCTACTATATTATTTCATAGCAAAGGTGTTATACAGAATATGCTCTGAAAGTTTGCCTATAATCTTATCACTGCCTATTGCAGTACAGTTTATTGCCACCCAGTACCACCATTTCAAGAAAAAACAATTTTATAATTATTTTTTTTTTTTTTTTTTTTTGGGGGGGGGTGCCACTGACACTGATTTTTAACTGTAGTGACTCTAAGATTGTACTAGTTCAGAATAAAGGGAATTGTACATATTTGGTCTGCTTTAGAATCACTGTAATTTGAATAAATAGTATTCCCTTTATTCTGAGTAAGTGCAAACTCAGAGACAGTGTATTTAGTAATTGGGGGAGTGGAGGTGCAACTTCTATATCAGGGATGCAGGGGGCTTTACTTTCATCAGATACTAAGTGTATATTTAATGGGGGAGTCTCACTGTGCCCTTATAGCTATGAAGGGTACCCACTAAGTGATCATGAAAAGGTAAAATAGTGCTTGCCTGCATGAGTGGAGGCAGGTGTTCACTGCAGAAACTCAAGTAGTCAAAGTCTGTGAGTAAACATTTGTAAAAGGAAAATGGTAACATCATAAGTGTGTGAACTGAAACATACCAAGATCCGGAAGGTAACAATAGTAAAGCCACTGTGACTGAAACACTAGTAACTTTAAACAGGCATTACTTAACAGTATTAAACAGTAGGTGACCCAGGGAGACCCAAGAGATACAATAAGTTTTTCTGCACTTGTTGAGAGGGTAATGTGCTTTCAAAACTTATACAGGAGTGACTCACCTAAAATAACTTGTATGTCTGTCTATAAAACAAAAGGGACATTCATAAATATTTTTTTTAAATGTGGGAGGAGGGGACACTCAGCAGATTTCTATACCAATAATACTATCAGTGAAATCAAGTCTGATGTTAAATGGTAAAAGTGATGACTCCAATAAAAATAAAATGGAATCTCTGGAACATTGTAGATACACTACCTGGTTAGTGGAAAATGTGTTTTTGTTACTGTGCTATTACTAAGCTCACTAATGTCTAGTGTTAGTGGATGGAAGGGAGTTACATGACCTATTAGACTCTGGGAGTATAATAAACCACATTAAGGGACAGTATATTTGCAGGCAAGAAGCCTATTCCTCCAAAACAGTGTGGGCTATATGTATTCATGGAGATGAAAGAGCTATGCTATCATCCAGGTAGAAATTCAGAAAAATAATAAAATACCACCAAGATCACCGATTCAAGAAGTAAGCGAATTTAATGAAACATTTAGCGCCACAGCTTTCCAAGAGTAAAAACACTACAAAATACTGTTTGTTTATATACAGCATATTGCACAAAACAATTAATCAATTAAGCATACAATTCAAATCACATACTTCCAATTATATTCTTTGTTGAGTCCCTGAGGCTCCAAAGTACCATACTTTAAAATCAGCAAGGTTTTTTTTTAAGAGTTTGTTTTTTAAAGACACACATTTACCTATGCCAACTTGCAATTTTTCCAAAGCACAACCCCTAAGAGAATTAGGGTTAGAGTTGTGTGCTGTCAAAAAATGACTCCCAAGGGGACTCTCTAATTTGTTATTTTTTATGTCCCTAATATGTTTCTGCAACCGGACCCTAAAACTCCTGTAAGTTTCCCCAATATATAATTTCTTACATCCACATCTCAGCACATACACTAACCCCTCCATGTTAAAGCTGCATTCATGCCTAGCTGTAAACTTGATGCCATTAATATAGGGAAAAGAGCTTACTACATATTGACAGATGGAGCCTTTATTTATGCTTAGGCTCTGACTGACATTAACATCCTGTAAACAAAATTGATTATGTACCAGAACATCAGACATATTCCTAGCTCTTTTATATGCAATACTCATAAAATCAGGTAGTATAGAATTCAAAATGTTATCCCTTAGGAGCATGGGCCACAAGCTACGTGCTTTTTTAACTATTTCCTCAGTTATAACATAATAAGGTCTCACTAAGAAAACTTTCTTCTATTCTCCATTGTTCACAGCTGTATTTGTGGATTTATTTCCACCAATGCAAACATTATATTTTCCACTAGCATAGACATAATGAGAATCTCCCTGAGAGTTAACAGAATACCTCATGTCCGTAATTTTTGTTTAGCTTCCCTGACCAGCTGGACATCATAGCCTCTTTTAATAAACATTTTCCTGCTTCAGCTATCTCTAAATCACAGCTCATATCAAGGCTACATAACCTATGAATTCAGAAGAGTTCATTATAGGGCAGTACTCTGACCAAAGGTTTGGGGTGACAACTGTTCTCATACAAAAATACATTTCTTTGTTCAAATTTCCTATAGAGACTAGTAGTAAATCCATCTAAGCTTATATCCAAAAAAATCACTTGTGGGACAAGCTGTATACCATCAAAGCTTAAGCCCATAGTATTAGCTTGTAGGTTATTAACAAACCCAAGGGCCTCTGAATGGCTTCCTTGACATAAAAAATAAGATCATCAATAAATCTAAAATATAAAATAACTTTTGATCTGAAAAAATTCAGAAAAAAATTTGGGAAGATAATACATCCTGTTTATGTAATACCATAACTAACCATCATCTGATTATATGGAAAGATTTAAATAACTATAGAGGCAGTGTGAGGGTGGTATGTCTAACGTAATAAGTCTGCAGATAAAGGGAAAAGGGCTTAAGTAACTCCAACTCAGGGTCACTCTTCTACATCCCCTTGTGACTAAACTAGCAGTTGTCTCAATTTGTAAATCAGAATTGGGAGGTTCAGAAATAATTTTAATTTTAATAAACCCCAAAAGGACAAGAATATGCGTAAATAGAGAAGGAAACCATGTAGCCCCTTCAGATATTAAGGGTGGGCAACACAAAGAGACTGGAGTCAGAAAGGAGTGAAAGGCAGCCAGAATTCGTAACAGCAGGGGGGAGAAGAAAATGTCCAGTGAACAAGCTGTGTACTCCATCTAGAGCCCTGGAAGAAAGAAATCCTGAGAAAAAGAAAAATTAAAATGGAAGTAGTCCTTACTAAGGCATGTAGCAAATAAAGTAAAGAAGCCATGAATGGAGTTAATTCTTGGAACCCAGATCAGGAGCATTACATGGTGGAAGAACAGACAGATGGGCTAAACTAGATGCTGATGCAAGCTAACATTTTTCAGAGAAAACTGAGATACTGAGACCCCTGCCTCAGCTTTCATTGGTGAAGAGATTCAGCCTTCTTCCTCCAGAGAGGTCACTAGTAAGAAAACCCCTGAGCTAGATGACTTACAATTGGGCTAAATGAACTTCAAGAAGGGAAGTAGTGATGAAACAGGCAAACAGCCACATCCTGGCAGGACATCTGCGTATAGACAAAACTGAAGCTTGAGTTATAACCTGGTTTAGCTAGCCACGGGTAATGAGAGTGAAAGAAAACCTCTATGCAAGGATGCATGTGTCAAAAGATAGCCCCTAACCCTGGCTGTAAAACCCCATTCGTACCAATGCCAATAGTATATATACCATAGAAAAGGACAGCAGGTACATTGTTGGACTCTAATCATGTCCATTGGTGAGTACCAGTATATCTTGGACATATTGGACTACACAATAAAATACCCTTGTAAGGCCATAGAAAAATAACTGGTCTTGCTGTTCTCTTTGGTAGGCATATCAGAGGAGTTACTCACAGACCAAGGAACCCCCCTTATGTCAAAGATTTTATGCTTGCTTTCACAAGGCTTCCAAGTGAAGCAACTTAGGACTTCTGTGTACTATCCTCAGACTGATGGCCTGGTAGAAGTATTTAACAAGATAGTAAAATCCATGTTAAAAAAAGTGGGAGTACAGGACAGGGCAAGCTGTGATTGTTTGTTGCCATGCTTCCTTTTTGCCATCCATGAGGTTCTTCAAGTATGCATAGGATTCATACCCACTGAACTCCTCTATGAGGATTTCTAGATGTTGCTAAGGAGATATTGAAAGAGATAACTCTGTTTATGACTGTACTGGTACATTAGTCCTCCTTCCAGGACAGGATGAACCCAGTAATTCTAACCATCAATGAACACATGAAGAGAAAGCATCAGCTGCCCAACAGGCAGTGTATAACAGAGGCACCAGAAGGCGGGACTATCAGATCAGAGACCTAGGACTAGTTTCAGTACCTTCAGCTGAAAATACAGGTTTAGCCAAATGGCAGAGACCATTTGAAGTAGTAGAAAGAGAGAGCAAGGTGAACTATAGGATTAAGCAAACATGTAAAAGATTTATGAGGAACTATATCATATACATTTCCTAAAGTCATGGAGAGTCCTTTTCAGTTGGCGAGAGAGTTTAGGTACTCCAAAAAATGGAAACGGCTGCTGTGCAAAATGAGGTTGGTGGTAAATGAGACCCTATCAAAACCCAAAAAAACAAGAGATAAGGGAGTTTCTATTCCAAAGCAAAGAAGTCTTTATTGAACTGCCAGAAGAACTGATCTAATTAAACACCATATAGACACCAGTCTGGGTGAAAAAGTCAGCCTTTAACCCTACCAGATACCCAAGTCTCAGAAGAGTGTAATTTGTGAAGAGAAGATATTTTTTTTCATCCTGGGAGTCACTAAAGAATCTGATGCTGAGTTGAACAGCCCCATGGTTCTAGTACCAAAGCCCAGCAAAACTATTGGGTTCTGCAATAACTTCAGAAAAATCAATAACATATCCAAGTTCAATAACTACCTCATGCCAAGGGAGGATAAGCTGATTGAGAGGTTAGGAAAAAATAGATTTCTAACCATCCAGAATTTGGCAACAGGATTTCAGTAAATTCCATTAATGGATGAGACAGAGGAAAAAAAGCTGTCTTTTTGACCCACAGTGGTCTGTTCTAGTATTGAATTCTGCAATGTGGTGTTCATGGGGACAAACTACTTTCTAGAACCTAATAGACAGGGTGCTTAAGCCGCATAACTTGTATGCAGCATATCTGGACAATGTCATAATTCATACAGAATGCTGGGACTCACATCTGCCCATGGTTCAGGCTGCTTTAGACTTTCTTAGACATACAGGACTCAGAGTGAATACCTGCAAAATAAGCTTGGGATGACTGAAGTTAATTATTTAGGGTATAAGGAGGCAAAGAGGCAATCAAGCCCCACAGAGAAAAGTTTGAGGCTGTAGAAAACTGTCCAGTGACTCAGACAAACAAGCAAATGAAGACCATCCTAGGCTTTGTTGGGTATTACAGAAAATTTGTACCACATTTCTTCACCATTGTGTGTTCCCTTACTAATCTTACATAGGGAAGATGTCAGCTATGGTCACATGGAACCACAAGGTGGAGGATACTGTTCAGTATTTAAATGCTGCCCTGTGTTTTGAGTCCATCAAGGAAGCCTTTTACAGTGCACACAAATGCATGACAGGTGGGCTTAGATGTGGAGCTGTTCCAAAAAATAGGTGAGAAAGAATATCCTATATGTTATTCAGCTAGGTAGGTGAACAAACCTGAAATTAAATGTTCTACCTTTGAGTATGAATGTCTGACCATTAAATAGGCTCTAGATCCTCATGGTACTTCATCTTGGGAAGAAAATTTACCTATTACTGACCACGCACCATTGCAGTGGCTCTATCAGCAGAAAGAGGGGAATGTCAATCTTTGCTGGTGGGCTGTATACCTCAAGCAATGAGGAAACCTCTCTATGTGGAAAATCTAAGATTCCCCAGAGTTTCTTAGAGTTCAGGCACCTAATAAAAACCTTACTGTGAATATCCGGGTTCCTATTAGAATGACGAAAATGCATTTTGTCGAATGTGTTTTTGTCAACACATGTAAGGCGAACAGGCAAAACAGCAAAGCTGCTGTTCAGCGAATTCTTTCCCTGGGAAAGAAGTCACTTGACTGCTTCATTGCTTTGCCGTGTTCTGAAGTGTAGTGTGGTCCCTTGTCTGGTATAGCTCCCAAGCATGAATGTGCAACAGTTACTGACCTTAGGGTTAGGGTGCAAGTTAAGGTAAGTGCATATGTATGAAAATGTTTACTGTTTTTTATTTTGCGTTAGATGTATGGCTGAGTTACGTGTGTATGTGTTTTCAGCTGTTTACTTTTGTTTTGGGAGGGTAGAATTAGGGTTAAGGTAAGTGTGTATGTGTTTGGAACTGTTTGTGTAAATGTGCGAGAGTTACTGACCTTAGGGTTAGGGTGCAGGTTAAGGTAAGTGTATATGTTTTAAAATGTTTACTGTTTTTTTTTTTTTCATTAGATGTATGGTTGGGTTACGTGCATATGTGTATTTAGTTGTTTACTGGTTTTGGGGGGGTATAATTAGGGTTAGGGTATGTGTGTATGTGTTTGGAAGTGTTTATTTTTTTTGGGGGGGGGGGGTTGGAACAGTGATTTCATTCCCTAGAAAAGAAATCGCTGTTCTGTGGTTTCGACATTTTCAGCTTTCGCTGAAAATGTGTCGATAAAACATCGCTTGCTGTTTTCAGCATTCAGTGTTTCAATATAGACCCGAATATCCCACCTAATAACAGATGATAAAAATACTTTCTTTAAAAATTCCCAAATTATAAATCCACTAATGAAAGTAGGGAAGCACAAGCTAGTTCAAGTCGAATCTTCTTTATTAAAAACACTCAAACAACCTGTGTAAATAGTAGATGAAAAAATAGAAACAATTTAATATATTTATCATATGAGTTGAATAAACTTATATACATATATATATATTCTCAAGTGTTTGGTAGATTTTTAATTAGGATTTGTTTTTTGTACATTTTCTTAAATAATATGTATTGTTTTTATCCCAACAAAATTTAGTGCTATATATTCTTATTTAGCTTTTAATTTTTAGTTGCTTTTCCCACTTGAAACATAAACTTGGAGAAGTTCTAATAGACGAAAATGATCTATGTTAAAAATGTTTCTGAATGTTGGTAGAAAAGATTTCTAAGGAATTTTGGAGACTTGTGTTAACTTTTTCTTTTTTAATACTATAATGAAATGCTTTCAGGAAGTTTTAGCAATTATTACTGTATACTTTTGAGTTTAACTTTTAGTTTAGTTTAGTTTAACATACCCTGTAATCACACAGCTTGAAGTACAGCAACATTGTGTCAAGTATCACATTGGTGTATGGGGGAAATGTTTTTAGCTAGTAAACATGCTAATTGTCTATTATCCTAGTAAACCATTCCCATGCTTTTAAATAGGTTTAAAACAGGTATATAAATGGAATGATGAATTCTACACTTTATTCTGTTTTTCAAGTACTATTTGGATTACTGGTTTGTGTGTTTTTAATAAAGAAGATTTGACTTGAAATAGCTTGTGCTTTCCTGCTTTCATTAGTGGATTTATACTTTGGAAAGTTTTTAAAGAAAGTGTTTCTACCACCTGTTATTAGGTGGGATGTTCACAGTATGTTTTTTATTAGGCACCTGAACTCTAAGGAACTCTAGGGAGTCTTAGATCTTCCTTACAGAGAAGTTTCCTCATTGTTTGTTGTTGGACCGAATATATTGACATACTGGTTTGTGAGACTTTGATGGACACCATAGAGACTGTTTGTTTTAGGTTTAATACATCCAGTCCTTCCTCTTCAAAATACAGCATCTGCAGAGTGTTAACCACCACAATACAAATAGTTTGCCAAGGCTTGCAAGATGGCTGCACATTGAGTAACAGCTTAACTCTAGATCTCCCAGTGCGAAAACAGAATCTAAATAAAGAAGGCAACTAGACTTTTGTGTTTATGTGTAAATTTCAATAACTGGCTAGTAAGTGTACTGCCTGGATGCCAGGAAAAAAGAAATGCAGAACACCTGGAAAAAATCATCTACAAAAAGTGAGGAAGAAAAATTGACTGAGGAAAGTTCTGCAGCTGTTCATCAATAAGCAATGCAACATCCAGACATGACTTCAGGGAACCTACAGGAAGATACAAGACAACTGCACACAGACTTAATTAAAATAAATGAAACACTGATGGAGTATATCAGCACAAACAACAATAGGCTGGAAAAAATGGAAGAAGCTTTCTACAAATATTCGCATGAGGTGATAAAGCTGCAAAAATCAGAGACTGAAATGAAGAAAAGGCTGGCCAAAAATGAGACTGCTCAAGAAGAGATGTTTCAAAAAATAATAGAATTAGAGGACAGAGTACATAGGGAAAGCCTGAGATTTTCAGCTATTCCAGAGAAGTTTGAAGGAACGGATTGCATTTATTTTATGAAAGCACAAATAAGCAACTGGATTGGTATTCCACAGCAGAAGTTGTTCGTTGAAAGGCCATTATCACATGTATGCTCCAAACCTGGCTTTGAGAAAGCAACCTAGACCTTTAATAGTAAAGATACAATCCTACCAGCTGAAGGAGTTGATTCTGACAAAACTGTGGCAGAAGGACAAAATACTAAAAGTGGGAGACAGCAGACTTTTATGGAGAATGATTATTCATTGTACACCATGTAGAAGAGGAGTAAATTCATTCCACTGTACAGGGAATGCCAAGACACAGGTGTGAGATTCAAACTGCTGTACCCAGCTGTATTCAAGGTATTTTTCCCTGGAGGGACAAATAATTTTTTGATGAAATATATTCTAAGGAAGAAATACAAACATTTGTCCAACAACGTGAACTGTGAAACAGAAGCAGATTCTGCTTCTTGTTCTTCTGGTAATAAAGACCACAGACTGTACCTTTAAAAACCTTTTCTACTGTTTCAAAGGGAAATGTTGCAGAGAAGGAAAGGAGCATGAGTGCTGACTAGAAGAATCAAGAGTACATTGGAAATGAAGTAGAGAGAGGATTTGGAAGATGGAGATGAACAGTAATAAAACCAGTAACTTGATGTGGGATTACAATGCAATAATTATATTTGTGAAATATGACAGAACAAGAAAATCTAGAAATATTGGACTTTTTCAGAATTTGTTGGACTTGTGGGGGACTCTAAATGTATATGCCCCACTTCATGTCATTAATGTTCAGAAACATACTTTGGGGAGGGAAATAGAAGGGAGAAAGTTAACTGTAAGTAAAGAAAAAAATTTTTCTTAATAGTACTATTTTTGTTGTGTATAGTTTTCTTTGCATGCTATAAAGTAAAGTTTTCTCAGTTATTTGTATGGGTAATGGCAATTGTAAATAGGTGCTGCTGTTCTTTTCCCTTTCTTTCTCCCTTCTCTCTTTCTTCTTGTTCAGTTTTAAGAAATGTAGGCACTGCAACGTAAAAAAAAAAACTGGTTAAAAGAACATGACAAAACAAAAATTAATGTGCTTTTGTCTCATTCTTGCATGGGGGTAATGACTGGATTAAGGACCTTAGATTAATTTAGTAATGAGTTTTACGAGAAAGCAAGAAAATGAAAAAGAATATTGAATAATATGAGGCTTTTTTTCTAGCAAATGGATATATGCTTAGTAGCAATTCTGTATCTGGTCCTCATGTCTCCATGGAAACAATCTGATAAAGAGAAATTGACTATGTGGTTCTCATGTCTCTACGGAAATAATCTGATAATGAGAAACTGGCTGTCTGATTCTCATGTCTCCATAGAGACAATCTGATAAAGAGAAATTGGTTACAGTCTGGTGGAGAGTGATTTGATGGGGGAAAAAAGAAAAGAGAAATTGGCTAGGAGATAATGTCTTCTGAAAGCATTTAGGGGTTTTCCCAGCTGGGAAAGCTATAAAGATAAGACAAAATGAGTTAGAATTTCGTAGAAGCACAGGCTGCACAATGCATCTTAACATGGATAACCTTTCTTTTAGGTTAACTTAAGTCTGTAAGTATGACTGTCAGTCTGGAACCTTTGTTCCTATTTGGAGGGTAAATCTTCAGTATTTGAAGATGTACATTGTTTTTGTGGTAGTATTCAATTAATAGGTTTTAGGGAGTATTGGGGGGTTGTTTGCTTTTTTGTTTGAGGGCTTTCAATAAAACCAAAGGTTTTGTAAGATGTGGCATAGGCTGAAATGGATATGACAAGAAACAACCATATAAAAGTTCAACCTGCCAGTGTACCCATGTAACACAAAAGCTGGTACTAGGCATTTAACAAAAAAGGTGTTATACATAAAAGGTGGGAATAATAACTTTTTAATACAATGATGCTTTCTGTAATGTCTTTAAATGTCAATGGTCTCACAGATAAATACAAAAAAGAAAGAATAGTGAACTATATTAAAAATGTACAGTGCAAATAACTATGTTACAGGAGACACACTTGGAAAGAATTGAACATATGAATTTGATAAAGAAAGGTTTTCAGGATGGTTATTCAGCAGAATATCTAGGACAAACGAAAAGAGAAGGACTTATATTAATTGCAAGAAGAGCTCCAATAGTGATAGAAGAGGGAAAAAAAGATAATAATGTCAGATTTGTAGTACTAAGTGGCTACTGACAAGGGAAGAAGATTACACTGCCATGTATTTATACTCCACCTAAAACTGCTGCAGTGGAGCTTATAAAAATTCTGGGAGAAATAATCCTTTTTCAGCAAGGAATATTACTTATAGGTGGGGAGTGGAATTTGATTTACAGCAGTGAAGATGTATCTTGGGGGCTCAGAAGGAAAAGTATAACAAAGGAGGGTAGATTTTTGAAGACATTTATGAAAATATTTGGCATAGACAATATGAATTCAGTAATAGGAGTTCAGAGTGACTTTACATATTATTTCCCAAGATATAAAAACAGGGCTAGGTTAGACAGAACTGACAAGGAATGGGTATTGGAGATTATTCAGGAGCTATTTGAGAGAATAGAAATTACTTCTAAAAATATAGGTAAGAAGTGGGATAAAATTAAGTTGTAGTTTAAAAATAAGGTGGAAATAAAAGAAAGGGAGCTATGGTTAAGAAGAAACAAGAATTATTTAGAGGGACTGACAAATGTTAAAGTATTGCAGAATAGGGGGAATCACACAGAACAACATACCTCTCAACCACTTAGAGCAAGAAATCCGAACAAAGCTATAAAGAAAAGTGGGACAAAGGCCCAAAAATAGGGAATTTTTTAAAATATTACTCTTACAGACTGAGAAAGTTGATATAATAACAGCTTTTGCATTAGCATGAATTTTCTGAAGGGTATGAATTCTGAAACTCAAATGCCTGTCATTATTTTCTAATTTCAAGTCTTTAATGATTAGACACTAATTTGCCAGAGAACCACAATTTTATGAAAAATGGACCAAAACAATGAGGCAAAAATCTAGACATTCTGCAAAAATCTGTACAGGTGAGAGGTATGCAGAACAAGTAGAGGATCAACTGCAGAAGGCTAAACAGAAAATAAGGGATTACCTCGGTAATGTAAACAAGTTTAGAAAGATTGCTGTTAAGCAACTGTTTTTGATAATAACATAATAACTTTTAGCATGACTCAGGCAGCAGAAAGTAGAAAAGGCTGACACCAAGCTTAGGAAGCCTATAACAAGGAAGGTAACGAGATCCTGTAGAGATATTAGAAATATTTCAGAAATTCTATGAAAGTTTGTATAAAGCAGATAAATATGGAAATTAAGAAAAGGTACAAATGGAAATGTTTATGGAAGAATTAAATATGCCTATGTTAGAGGTAGATGAGGCGCAATTACTAACGGTTAGGATAGGAGGAAATGAGATAAAAAATGTGATGTATAACTAATCTACAGGGATGTACCTAGGAATAAATTGTATTCCTGTGGAAGTTTAAAAGCTAAGAGGGAAAAAAAATGATAAAATCTGGAAGGTTTTGTTTAAAAGTATTTTAAGAGAAGTACCAACATCCTTGAAGAAATCAGTGGTAGCTGTAATACCTAAAAATAGCAAAGATCCATCAGATCCAGCTTCATACAAGCCCATTTCAATACTAAACCATGATTATAAAGTGTAAATGTCTATAATGGCTAAAAGAATGGCAAAAGTAATGCCAAAACTGACAGATATGTAATAGTGTGGTTTTGTGGAGTGGAGACAAACATTTGACAACATTAACAGAACACTGATGATCCAGAGGAAAGCAAAATATAAGAAAATACCATTGTTGGTGGTGGGTCTTGAGGCAGAGAAAGCATTTGACAAAGTAAGCTGGGACTTTATGAGCAAGACAATGGAAGAATTTGCATTTCCTGAAAAAAATTATAAGGTTAATTAGGAGGATATATGAGTGATTGGAGGTGAAAATGAAAGTGGGTTAGTATCCTCTCTGATAATTTCTGCTTTAGCAGAGGAACCAGGCAGGGGTATCCTCTTTCCTTGTTGGCAAACTTTAGGATTCAATGCGGGATGCACTGTCAGAGATGCTAGGTGTGCAGATTTGTGTGACAATTGAGATAATTTTTCTGAGCTGTGATACAGAATCAGAATTGCCTAGACATGGTAAGGTCTTGCTGTGTGTAATTATGGTGGCTGCCATAAAAACCAATTACTAGAAAATGTAAATCAGAATCTAAACCGACTATACTAGAAGTAGCGAATATAGTAACAGAGATAAAACAACTACAGTTGAGATCTTTAGAAAAGGGTAGGAGCAAACTACATAGGAAAACAGTGGGAATTGTGGAAACAATGCATAAAGGGGATGAGTGAGGTTTAAAAGAAGGCAGGACTTAAATGAGCTATGTAATGTTTGACTGAAAATGATTAGGCATATTCTAAGTGATGTATAATGTTTGCAGGTGGGAGTGTGTCAGTGTGGTTTGTGGTGTAAAATGCTTGCAACTAGGACCATGTTGGTGTGGTTTGCTTTAATATATAAATGTATAATTGCCTGTGTCATAAGTGATAGTTTAATAAAGATGTTTCTTGTCTAAAAAAGGGCAGGAAGTGAATAATTTATATAATGTTGCTTAGGTTATATGATATATACCAATATATGTGAAGTATGTTTGTAAAAGTGAACTTGTTAATACAGTTTGATAACTTTTATATAAATGCAAATTTGCCTAAAAAGGGGGGCTTGCAGGCAATCTATAGGGCCTGAAATCTCTGGTTTCAAGCTATGGGGATGAAATGTAGCATAGTGTGGTGGTTTTCACGTGAAAGAGGCATGCCTTTGTTAACCTTCTGTGTGTGACCTTGACCTTGAGCTATTGTTGACATGACCTATATAGTACTGGACACTGTGATTACCGTTTCCAAGTGGAATGAATGTTATTATGTGAAATGACCCTCACTTGCAAACCCAAGGATATTCAAAGGGGCTGCTAAGCTCAGATTTCAGACATCACAGAGAGAAGTTTAGAAAAAGTTGTGGTGGAGACAAAGGTATTGGCTTTAGGAATAATCAAGTCAAAGGGATTCATTTGTCCTGCTAACCTTTGTGCCTGACCTGAGAACAGAGACCATGTTTTTGTGAATTGCTCAGCAACAGAGATACCTTAACTTTTTAAGCCAAGACCACCAAAACTTACTATGAATTACAGAAAAAAAGGAGAAAACAATAAGAGTAGGTTGTAAAAGCCACAGACTTTATTTTTATCTGCAAGTTGAAATGCCATTACTGTTGCAAAAAATGACAACCTTTAATTTTCTGTTGGGTGAAAGTCACCATGAAATTTATTTTCCTGTAAATAAAATCATTTTATTATTAACACCACTTCAGCTGCTTATTTTCCACAATATACACACACATGTACATACACATACACTAAATGTATGTGTGGGTATATATATATATATATATATATATATATATATATATATATATAGAGAGAGAGAGAAGAAGAGATTTATATATATATATATATATATATATATATATATATATATATATATATATATATACATACATGTGTGTGTGTGTGTGTGTGTGTGTGTGTGTGTGTGTGTGTGTATAATATATATATATATATATATATATATATGGGTCTACTACTAATTACCGACATTCCCCCCCGACGGAAAAACCCGCACGCCAGATGACCGACAACACAAAAACGACAAACCAAAACACCGAACACCATTACACACACACCCTACACACAACACACACGTAAACAACACAGCGACACTACATAGCATACACACTAGCCCTGACCCAAACTCCTAACCCTAAGGTCTAACCCTAACTCACTTAACCCACCCACACATCACCTACCTGCACCCTAACCCTAACTCACTTAACCTAAACTACAGTCCCTCACTGCACTTACCTACCCGAACCATACCTCCGACCACACACACACTCACCTTTCCCACAGCCTAACCCGACATCCCACAACCGTCACCATCGACACACTTACTTGCGTCAGATCGCACATTCCCTTGTCGGTCTTTCCGCTGTCGGCAAATCACCCTGTCTGTACACTTACCTGTCGGTCATCTGGCGTCGGTGAGTTTTCCGTCGGGGAATTGTCATTTCGGGCATTAGTAGTAGACCCATATATATATATATATATATATATATCTATATGGGTCTACTTCAGAACAATGAAACCTCACAACACCGAAGACCAAAACACCGAGACCAAAACAACGAAACACCACAACACCGAAAACCACGTAAGTATAACACACACAGAAAACATACACAAATAGATACACAACTGCCCCAAACTACCAACCAAACCACCCTACACTACAATAGGGCAAGCCCTGCACCCCACACCCCCTACTTTAATATTCTAACTCCGAGATTGCACAAACAGACACACAAGGCAAACTCACACCCACACACTACAGTCACAACACACACTTACACACAGCACCACCCCTCACAAATACACTTAAACATGCATACCCACCCACAGCGGAACACCAAAAACGCTAAATCAAAATCCCGTAACACCGGGATTTTGAATTTCATGCTTTTCGGTGTTCTGCAGTTTTGTTGTTTTGGTCTCCTTCAAAACACTTTCAATGTTCTGGTCTTTGTGTGTTTTGAAGGAGACCCATATATATATATATATATATATATATATATATATATATATATATATATACATACACATACACACACAAAATATATGATGTATTGCAGGCACTACTTTGTTCTGAGAAGACAGATGTCCACCCTGTTGGCATACTGTGACTCAGTCACCACTAAATACTGTACATCCCATGGTCTCTAAATACCCTCCTTTTCTGATAGCACTGTAAGCTACTGAACATCCAATTCTCATCTCTCCAACTGACTGTGAAAAAGCAAGGCTCAGTCACAAACACTAACCCCTAGGGTCACAGACGCCCTAAGGCAAGTACAACTGCCATTTGTGAGAATGTATCCATACAATGCAGACATTGTGGTACAGACAGTGATATGAAACACTGACCCTGGTCATCCGGTCACTTGCATTATTTACTTTATACACAGCAAATATTACCATCATCAGGTTGGCTTAACACAGAATGCATTCTACAGATGATCAGAGGAATTTTCCCACTGTCCTGCCCTAAATACCACTTCCGTTTGTCCCTGACAAAGTGTCACCAGTTCAGTATGATCTGCCTTATTAACAAAATTAAATCAACAAAGAAATATCTGAGTGAATGAGTGGGTGAATGGAAGACCTTCTTGAGGTACTAAATCATTAGATGGAATCTGTTTTTTCTTCCAAAAGAAAAGAAGTAAGGATACAATCACAAAAGCTTTGAAGAATACATTAACAGGTGCTGCTGAGCATTTTACAGAAATAATAAACTATGTCTTGGATATGGAAAATGTTCCACCAGAAATGCTGTAGACAAAAACTGTGACAGGTTTCTATAAATCCATGGAACTTCTTTTTACCTGGAAGTTATCAGAAAGTGATAACTTATTTTGATAACTTCTAGGTCAAAATGAGTTATCTTCCTGCTGTACTCAGCAGTGATTAGGCCATTTATAGAGTACAAAGCCCCCTTCATCATGTATCTTTCCAGGCATATCACATAGCTAGAAAGACCCCAGAGGTTCCTAAACCAAATGATAATGTACTCTAAAGACCTTTGGCTACCAAGACAGGCTGGGTGCCCTGTTCCTATATTCAGTCTTATAGGCAGTTACACTGAGAACTGTATTTTGCATTCCTTGCTATTAAAAACCCAACACTCTGTGATCTCTTTCATCTCTGCAAGACAAATGACTCTACAAACATTAAATCTAAGGATTTAGATCTCCACCATATAAACAAAAGCACAGTGGAGGGACAGATATGTTCTACAATATTTATCCAATCTATGGAACAAATTACCCTTACTTCTAAAACACAGCGACTCCTTTGCATCCTTAAAGGTGAACCTTGACCATTTAAGGCATTGGCAAATTCATTCATGGGCTGATCTGCTTTGTTTTTCTAGGAATGGGAGTTACATCATGAGGGAGGATATTGGTGAGATGCAAATCGTTTCTCAAATTACTTGCATTGCAATTTCTATGACACTATGAATTGCTACATGTCAGTCTTGTTGTCAGAAAGACAGGAAATAAGAGAGAGAGAGAGTGACATCATGCCTGTGATGACATCACATATGAAATATAGACCACTTCTGAGAGAGAGAAAGAGGGAGAAAGTCTTTGTAAGAGGCCACATGGGAAATACAGCCCACTTCTCAAACAGATGGAGAGAGAAATATATTTATAAGGCAACATATTAAATACAGAGCACAGAGTGAGACAGAGATAAAGACTGCTTAGTCCATCCAGTCTGAATTATCTTTCCTTAATATATGATCTGCTGACTGTATTAAAAAGTCAATGCTGCAGCTCCCTTTTGGAGGTGCAAGAGCTGTAATTGTTCTACAAATATGAAAAAATATGAATACCAACTAAATCTAAATGTCTTTATATCATTTTTGCAGAGAGACATTTATCTCTCTGTACCAACTGACATGGGGAGCTACATCCCCTCCCCACTAGTACTTGCATACACTAACTCATAGATGACTGTACCGTTGAGTAAAGGGAATACTTTGAGGTACCCAACCTCAGAATTAGTACATGCACGAGTTCACTATTCCCAGTCTCTCTCTTCAGAGGACAACAGCTGTGGTCCTAATATTTTCAGCAGGAACCCTTAAATATTCTCTCACCCTGCACCAAACATGCCTTTAATGTTGCTGTGTACATCCCTGAGTACCCGCACTAAGTTCCAGAGTCACTGCCTGCCTCATACCTCAGGCTGTTTCATACATTTACATTTCACATTCCATGACATGCCACTCCTCTTCTTTCCCATAAACCACTCTTTTGGGTCTATCTGGCACTCAGCAGACCTAATTCAACAGAATCATAGCATTTGCATACATTACCCTTAAGTAAAATTATAAAAGATCTCAATTGTTGTGGAGAGGTTGTAACTGACATCATAAAGGTTGTTAAACCAAAGACAGACAGGTGTCATCTGCAGTCTGTTCTTATCCTTAAGTGACATTTCTTTTTCCTGAAAGTATGCATCCTCTTGCCTTAACAGATGGCCAAATATTTATAGTTACTGGCATATCTATATCTATGTCTGTGTATCTATATGTGTATCTGTGGTGTGTGTGTGTGTGTGTGTGTGTGTGTGTGTGTGTGTGTGTGTGTGTGTGTGTGTGTGTGTGTGTGTGTGTGTGTGTGTGTGTGTGTGTGTGTGTGTGTCTGTGTGTTTATACATATAAATGTATCTATGCCTATGTATTTGTGTCTCTGTATCTGTGTCTGTATCATCCGTAGCTCTGAATCTATGTTTATATCTACACATATTCTGTAAAAGAATCCATCAGCCGGTCTGCTAGCCTCTGTAGTCACTAGTCCTTTTCCCTCCCTATCCCTTCTCCCATCATTTTCATAATGTTTAAATCCATTCTTCCATTTAAATTTTACTGGTTTCAGCAGCATTTTCCAGTGCCCCAGCACCCTCTCTGTGAAATATTATTTAACGAAGTCATTCTTGGGCTGTTCTCCTTCCCCTTCTGCTCATATCACCTTCCTCCTATTTTCTTCTCTTGAATTCCTCCTCCCCCACTTACTCATGATGGTATGATACAACTGGATAATGTCCCCCTTTTCTTATCCCTCTGATTTGATACATGATAGGCTACGTTTCTCCACCCAAAACAGCTTCACTCACCCTCTGCTTTGTCTTATTCCTTCCACTCTGATCTTCCTTCCTGTGTAACATGTCCAGAACCAGAGTGCCCCAGGTGCTGCCTTAACCATGTCGTGTACAATGGGAGAATGACTTGTATATCAGTGGCATCTACTCCCTTAGTTGTGTACAGTATATTTTCAGGAGAGACCTGAAATGGAATTCAATAGTAGATGGGAAAATTCCCTTATTCTTTCTCAATTAGTGCAACTTTCAAATGCATTGCCACCAGTGTAGGCAGATGGGACCCTGGTTTAATACCTTACCAAAAGGATGGGTCCTCAGAAGAGCAGTACTCCCCTCTTATACTCCATTACAGTGTCAGTATCACAGACTAATTGCAGATGAACTGGCAAGATCTCATCTGCATGCAACCAGGCTCTTGGACATCAGCAATAAAAGTGGCATCCCAGACCTCTACCTCATGGCACTGCAAAATGTGTATCTAACTTCCCCGTGGGATGGAAATGATGCTAACGTGTTACACAGTAAGCATCATTTAAAGTGTAATAGCATACTAATTAACATTTCCATAGTCCAGTAATTACACTGTGCCATGCGTTACAGTATCATTTCTGACTGTAGAAAACATTACTGTGCAGATTAATTCATCAAAGAAAGGGGATTTTCTGCATCCGAACATATATCAATATTTGGTGAACTTTACAAAGTTTTAAAAACATTAAAATAATTAATTTTAAGAGCACCTATTTCATGTGAGGGTAGATAAACACAACAGAATAACTTGTTAGATCTTGCTTTTTCTTTTTTATGTTACATTTCCACTGTTCTGTTTGCATTTCCTATCATTCTTTTCTGAGAAGATTATTTCAAGCACTGGAAGAAATTACTTTAAACCTCATACAGAAGAAAATTACGTGGTACACACAGAAATGAGAGGTGGTACTTTTTGCATTTTTCTTTAGCCCCTGCAAAACTGTCAGCAAAGTGTTGATGAAGAAATCTGTTCTCATCTCTGCATGCTGGTACTTTTCTCAGAAATGCAAACCCTTCAAACACAGTTATGGGTCTAACAAGAAAAAACACAATCATGACTCATGGCTGGTGGTGTCCTGAACCTGCAGGACACCACAGAAACACTTTAGTGGAACAGGAGCTTTACTTTTATCACCAATGATATCATACAGTAATTCTGCAGTGAGTCAGGTCAGCAGCTTAGAGAAATTTGTATTTCCATACAGAATAAATAGTTATAATATTTACTTTTTTTCACATTAAGTACTTTAATTGATGAGTAGAAACCGTAGGCTTTCACTCTCCTACCAGTACGTTTGTGTAATATTCCTTATCCTGAGAACAGTGAGTCTGCAATCTGATGAATGTTTGTTACATAGGTACAACTCATCCATGGCTTCATAACCCCCCCACAACATATACTGAGGAAACCTTCAGATGAAATATCTGGAAAAAGGCAGGTAGGATTCCATGAAGCCTGCAGCAGAAATATTTTGTTTCTTCATTTAGATTTCCTACTGAAGTGGCACAAATGAAGTTGGGCAGGGGAACATGCAAACATTATAACTACACGCCTTCCTTTCATTTCATCAAAGATTGTAACAGAACTCCTGGGTCCCTGCTTTGAGGTAGTAAAGGAACACAGTTGTCTCCCTACCCTACAACAGAGGAGTTATCAGACAGATGCCTTGTACCTACTTAATATGCATTCTTCGACAAACACCCAAAACTGCTTCCCAGATGCAAAGCAGCATAATGTATGAGATAGGATGTTCAGTAACAGACAATGCAGCTCTAGCTGAAGTGATGCTGACAAAACCCATGGCAGTGTGACTCGTTTCTTCGCATAGAATACCAAATACCAGCTGACTGCAGTCGACAAAGTACTACTGCCAGCGGCACAGATGAATTGCATGCAGGTATAGTCCCGGTATTTAAACCACATGTTAAGAAAGCCCAAAGAGTTTTACAGTATGTTGTATAAAATACAGTTAAGCAAGTGAAAAAAGATGCAATCCAACGGTGGCATAGGAATAATGTGGGGGAGGCAGATTTGTAAGGCATATGAAGTTTTTGCAGAGTGATGTCAGCTCCTTGGAAATGCATTTCTCTACACATAATCCATCCTTCTGAGTATCTCATTCCACTTATAATCTATATATACACATGCACACGCACACACACACACGCACACACACATATATATTTTTATATATATATATATATATATATATATATATATATATATATATATATATATATATATATATATATATATATGGGAACACTTCACAATGCCGAAATCTTGAAAGATCGAATTTCATATGGCCGAGACCATATGATTGAACTTTTGGAATCCCGACATTGTGAATGGAGATCTGCATACAGCGCGGAATGGGAGATTTCCCTTTTCCTTGCTGTACTGCAATCTTGGAGTGGTTTACTATCAAAAACCTGAAATAAAAAAAAAATTAAAAATGCCCATAACACTGAATGGAAACCATGAATTCCTGAATACTAATTATGCATAAATGCCGAATCTGTTGAATGAATTCAGCCAATTTGACATTTATGCTGAATATCAAATGTGATGTCAAACCCAGCCACTTGGGATGCACAAGCCAGTGCATTTCTTTGTGCCGGTCCCAAGCCCGGATAAATGGGGAGGATTGCATCAGGAAGGGCATCGGGCGTAAAACTTCGCCAAAACATTTCATGCAGACACCAAGAAAATTTTTTATACCGGATCGGTCGAGGCCCGGGTTAACAATGACCACCACCAGTACTGTTAGCCTACAGGGTGCTGGCGGAAATTGGGCTACTGTTGGCTGAAGGAGGAGAAGAGGCAGAAGACATGGCCAAAGGCAGGAAGAGATGAGAAAGGCTAGGTCTGTGGTAGTAAGGGTCAGAATTTTGAATGTTGGCAGTATGACTGGTATAGGGAGAGAGCTAGCTGATATGATGGACAGAAGGAAGGTTGGTATATTGTGTGTGCAAGAGACCAGATGGAAGGGGAATAAGGCTAGGTGTATCGGAGGTGGGTTCAAATTGTTTTATCATGGTGTGGATGGGAGAAGAAATGGCGTAGGAGTTTTTCTGAAGGAACAGTATGCTGAGAGTGTTTTGGAGGAGAAATGGCGTAGGAGTTATTCTGAAGGAACAGTATGCTGAGAGTGTTTTGGAGGTGAAAAGAGTGTCGGATAGAGTGATGTTTATGAAGCTGGAAATTGATGGTGTAATGATGAATGTTGTTAGTGTGTATGCTCCACAAGTTGGGTGTGCAATGGATGAAAAAGAAAAATTTTGGAGTGAATTGGATGAAGTGGTGATGACTGTACCCAAGGGTGAGAGAGTGGTGATTGGAGCAGATTTCAATGGGCATGTTGGTGAAAGGAACAGAGGGGATGAGGAAGTGATGGGTAGGTATGGTGTTAAACAAAGGAATGCAGAAGGTCAAATGGTAGTGGATTTTGCGAAAAGGATGGACATGGCTGTGGTGAATATGTATTTTAACAAGAGGGAGGAGCATAGGGTGACATATAAGAGTGGAGGAAGATGCACATAGGTGGATTATATCTTATGCAGGAGGGCCAGTTTGAAGGAGATTGGAGACTGTAAAGTGGTGACCGGAGAAAGTGTAGTTAGGCAGCATAGGATAGTGGTTTGTAGGATGACGTTGGTTATCAAGAAAAGGAGGAGGAGTGTGAGGGCAGCACCAAGGATCAAGTGGCGGAAATTGAAAAAGGGTAATTGTGAGGTGGAGTTCAGGGATGAGTTAAGGCAGGCACTGGGTGGCAGTGAAGAGTTACCAAATAGCTGGGTAACTACAGCAGAGCTAGTAAGGGAGATGGATAGAAAGGTGCTTGGTATCACATCTGGACAGAGGAAGGACGACAAGGAGACATGGTGGTGGAATGAGGAAGTACAGGAGAGTATATAGAGAAAGAGGTTGGCAAAGAAGAACTGGGATTGTCAGAGAGATGAAGAAAGTAGACAGGAGTATAAGGAGATGAGGTGCATGGCAAAGAGAGAGGTGGTGAAGGCTAAGGATAAGGCATATGAAGAGTTGTATGAAAGGCTGGACACTAAGGAGGGAGAAAAGGACCTGTACTGATTGGCTAGACAGAGGGACCGAGCTAGGAAAGCTGTACAGCAGGTAAAGGTGATAAAGGATAATGAGGGAAACATACTCACAAGCGAGGAGAGTGTGTTGAGGAGATAGAAAGAGTACTTTGAAGGGTTGATGAATGAAGAGAATGAGAGGGAGAGAAGGTTGGATGATGTAGGGATAGTGAATCATGAAGTACAATGGATTAGCAAGGATGAAGTAAGGATAGCTATGAAGAGAATGAAGAATGGAAAGGCTGTTGGCCCAGATGACATACCTGTGGAAGCATGGAGGTGTTTAGGTGAAATGGCAGTGAAGTTTTTAACCAGATTGTTTAATGAAATCTTGTAAAGTGAGAGGATGCCTGATGAATGGAGAAATAGTGTTTTGGTACCGATTTTTAAGAATAAGGGTGATGTGCAGAGCTGTAGTAACTACAGAGGGATTAAATTGATCAGTCACAGCATGAAGTTATGGGAAAGAGTAGTGGAAGCAAGGTTAAGAGGGGACATGATGATTAGTGATCAGCAGTATAGTTTCATGCCAGGAAAGAGCACTACACATGCAATCTTTGCTCTGAGAATGTTGATGGAGAAGTACAGAGAATGTCGGAAGGAGTTGCATTGTGTTTTTGTAGACTTAGAGAAAGCATATGACACGGTGCCTAGAGAGGAGTTGTGGTATTGTATGAGGAAGTCAGGAATGTCAGAAAAGTATGTAAGAGTGGTACAGGATATGTATGAGGGTAGTGTGACAGTGGTAAGATCTGTGGTGGGAGTGACGGATGGGTTTAAGGTGGAGGTGGGGTTACATCAAGGATCAGCTCTGAGCCCTTTCTTATTTGCAATGGTGATGGACAGGTTGACAGACGAGATCAGACAGGAGTCCCCATGGACTATGATGTTTGCAGATGACATTGTGATCTGTAGTGAGAGTAGGGAACAGGTGGAGGAGACCCTGGAGAGATGGAGATATGCTCTAGAGAGAAGAGGAATGAAGGTCAGCAGGACTAACACAGAATATATGTGTGTGAATGAGAGGGAGGATAGAGGAATGGTGAGGATGCAAGGAGTAGAGGTGGCGAGGGCAGATGAGTTTAAATACTTGGGGTCAATAGTTCAGAGTAATGGTGAGTGTGGAAGAGAGGTGAAGAAAAGAGTACAGGCAGGATGGAGTGGGTGGAGAAGAGTGTCAGGAGTGATTTGTGACAGACGAGTACCTGTAAGAGTGAAAGGGAAGGTCTACAAGAGGGTAGTGAGACCAGCTATGTTACATGTGTTGGAGACAGTGGCATTGACAAAAAGGCAGGAGTCTGAGCTGGATGTGGCAGAATTAAAGATGTTAAGATTTGCACTGGGTGTGATGAGGGTGGACAGGATTAGGAATAAGTATATTAGAGGGTCAGCCCAGGTTGGAAGGTATGGAGACAAAGCCAGAGAGGCAAGATTACATTGGTTTGGACATGTGCTGAGGAGGGATGCTGAGTATATTGGGAAAAAGATGCTAAGGATGAAGCTACCAGGTAACAGGAAAAGAGGAAGGCCTAAGATAAGGTTTATGGATGTGGTGAGAGAGGACATGCAGGTGGTTGGTGTGACAGAGCAAGATGCAGAGGACAGGAAGAAATGGAAACAGGTGATCTGCTGTGGCGACCCCTAACGGGAACAGCTGAAAGAAGATGATGATGATCAAATGTGATGTCAGTGTAGGTGCGAACGTAAGTTAAACACCTACACTGGCATTTACATTTTAGCAGGGGGGCATACCCCCCTGCACCCCCACACCTCCTGCAAACTATATATTCTAACTCCGAGATCGAACTACAGTGAGGAAGGGATACATGTCCTACTCTGCACTGTACTGCGATCTCTACACATTTTATACATATATATATATATATATATATATATATATATATATATATATATATATATATATATATATATATATATATATATATATATATATATATATATGCATGCATATGTATATGTATGTATGTATGTATGCATGTGATAGTAACAGATGCATTCGCTGATATGTACTCTCTCTCTCCCAATGTTCGGCAACACGGATATCGGCCAACTGCCGTTCATCATGTCTGTGTTTGCCGAATCCATCATCAACATTTTGATAGTAAACCTATAGATATATGTATATATATATATATAGAGAGAGAGAGAGAGAGCGAGGTCAATTTGATCAAACTTTCCATTTGTTGAATGAAAAAAAATAGCCTGTACAGCTGAACAAAAATCAGCTGACCAAACATACCGGCTTTTTTTCTAGATCATGGTACAGAGGAAATTGGTGAATTTGCCCTTTCCCTACTGTAGTGCAATCTCAGAGATGGTATATGTAATTAGTAGGGAGTGCAGGGTGCTTGCCCCCAAGCAGAAAACAATGTTTTCCTTTTTTTTGTTTTTTAGTAGGCAGCTGATTGACCACTTGTGTCTGATAAATATAGTGGGTTTTTCTAATTACCATTTTATTATTTATTTATTGATTGATGCTCTTCACTGCAGTTTGAACTCCATCGCACACCATGGTGGCAAAAACAATAATACAACAGAGAGTGGTGAAAACTTTGTAATTCAAATGATAAAAATGATAAACTATCCCACATAAACAGTATTCTTACAAAACAAACTTTTAAGCCCGTGTTAAGTAACTGACCAGATCCCTGCTGATATTTCTTTCTGTAGCAGACTTTGCCCACTATTCTCCCTATTCTGAATACCTCACCCCAGTTATATGTTATGCTATATTCATAGTTTGCCAGACCTTACAGTAAGTTACATCGCTATCAGTGCAATACAATTTGTTTGCTGGCACCAGCAACATGATCTTTACTTAGCCAGTCTTTCAGCTGAAGGTAGAGAATGCTATACTGCCTGAGCACAATATTACAAACTATAATTAGCATGCCTGCAAAACAAATATAAAAAACATCAGACCATGGGCTATTTACAGAGCAACATTTATAGAGTTCAGAAATGCTTCTCATAGCAACAACCAAAGAAGTCTCCTCCCACAGAGCTGTTGGACATGCTCCACTTAAAGAAATCCCAACCCCTCCGAGCTACACACTCTAGGGAACTAAACCTTGTCACCACAATAAACAGAACATGCTGGAGGGATAGATTCCTGTCCCAGAGATTTCCCATACTCTGGAACAGACTACCTATCTATATCAAACAAAGCTCCTCATTAGCACTCTTCAAGAAAAATCTTGATGACTGGATGGGAAATAGGAAATTCACCCCAGGGATCACTTCTGTGGCTCTGCTCAACAGGGGCACAGGAAAATAATTTTCTTGGGTGGCGAAAGCCAGGGTACCTTTTTGGCTAGGCTTATATAGGCCCTAGGGCTAATAGCCTAGTACCTACCTATGAGCCTATGAACATCTGCAAATTCTCTTAGACCGTGGCATTTAATTTAAATAGTACCTTAAACTCTGGGTTGTACCTACTCTCCTTCTCTATAGTTAGTAACAGCCATCATAGCCATCCTCCATCATGCTCTGTAGTCAGTAACAGCCATCATAACCATTGTCCAACCTTCTCTGTAGTCAGTAACAGTCACCATAACCATTGTCCATCCTCATTTCTGATGTTCTCAGTGTTAACTTCAACCCTGTTTGCACATGACTACAGAATTTTCACAGTATGCCTCAGTAGAAGCATCATCCAACAATCACTCCAAAATGACCTTGCAGAAACATAACCAAAATGCTTCTTGAGTGACTTAAGCTAGCACACAGACAAAGCTAAATCCATGAAATTTAGTAACCCCATACAGACTCAAATCAACAAAAAAAGCTAGTCATTAAAGGCATGTAACTGCTAGCACACAGACAAAGCTAAATGCATGAAATTTAGTAACCCCATACAGACTCCAATCAACAAAAAAACTAGTAATTAAAGACATGTAAAACCACTGCTAGAAAGCATAGCACACTTTAAATATCTAGAAATCTGGTCAGATCCCACCTTCTCTTTCTTCAGCACACTAGGATAATCAAAACTAAGACAGTCCAGATGCTTAAACATGGAAGCCATGGTAATAAGTGTTAATCAGGTAGGCCCACTAGACCCACAGTCCCTTATCTGGGATGACCAGGGAGCAATGCCTGGCTAACTAACTTGTTTAAGGTTGCACATGAAGCAAATGAAGACTGAGGGAGTCAAATCCTGAACTACAGAAACTAAAGCTCTTATCATTAACTTCTTTGCCAATTGCCAGCCTATGCCAAGCCTCATTCACCTGAAGCTAGTTAATGCACAGGCAAAATGTCACCATAACACAAAGTGAGTATGCCTTACAGACTTAAACGGTAGACTTACCCATCAATGCAAAAAAGATCTAAGTTACAGTAAAATAATAAAGGAGTACGGGAATTGAACCCTGTACCACAGGAACTATAGTTTGCAGCATTAATCTCTGCACCAACTGCCAGACTATGTCAGGCTTTTTTCAACTGAAACAAGAGAATGCACAGGCAAAAAGTCATGCCAACACAAACTGAGTACATCTTACAGAATTACACAATAGATATAGCCATTAATTCCAAAAATATCTAAGTTGCAGTAAACAAAATCTGTAACTTTATAAACCTTGCTAGTGTAAGGGAGTACATCTTCAGTTTTCTATCAAAAGCCAACTGGATACTTGGCAACCTAAGATCAATGTGATTACTCTTTCTACTTACTAACAAATACCTTATTCCTTAGCCATTACCTCCCATTAACCCAGAAAAGGCTTCTGTATATTTCCCACTAATGTCTCTGTATGGCCACAGGTGAGTAACACCAAGGTTCAAATCAGAATTAAACTCCTCTCAGTGGGTTTCAAAGGACTTTTAAACATTTTGCATGCTTCTATTAGAACTGACTCCATGGCATGTTAAATACTGTTTCCAAACACTTGTCATTGACAGGGTGCTGTTGGATATCCAAAGGGTGTAATTTTGATCCTTGGCAGAGTAGAACTGAAATTGTTTAGGTAAGGGAGTATGTACTAAGTCTGAATCTGTGGCATCCCTCTCCATATTCTCCCTATACTGAGGTACAGTGATCTCATATTTACTATACAATTAACAAGGGTGTAGAGACACAGATTCCCATGTTGGAGAAGAGCAGGGGGAGTGAGCCTCCCCACCCCATGCACACACACGCTCACACAAAAATGCTGTAATGGTGTAACAGTGAATTTTGAAATTTGCTGCTTTTGCAGTTTATTATTAAAGCATAAGGACTTACAGGACAAGGTCTCATGCTTCACATAGGAAGCCTCATTTAAGAAAGTCCTTCAGAGAAACCTGAATAAACACCCTGTGTGCAGATGTAACACCCTTGTAATAACCCTCATAATCTCATACCCCCTACATGCACTGCAACCACTTCATAATACTGCGCTGTGTGCAGCCTAAACTCTCCCGTCTACAAGCCTTCGTATTTTGTGACAGCTGAACTCCAAATAAGGAACTCATGCAAAGTTCATCCTTGATGGCACTCAGCAGATTTTACATCATTCTGCAGAATACTGGAGGGATGCATAAGTTAGGAACACATTATAAAAGTTCTGCTATTTGCAATTTTACACCATAAGCTGACTTTGTGAATGCCAGCTGACATAGCTCTGTAGTGTACTCTAGTAGAATTTTACATTCCTCTACATTTCTATTGCTACCTGTGTCCAGGCCATGGGTAAAAATGTCTTGTCCTTTAAACAAAAGTATAAATAATGTAATAAATAAATAATTAAGGGGAAGAGTGAGAGTTTGACAGTACAGGTTAATGAATGAATGATGGATGTGCAGGACAGAAAATAGAATGGTAACTTGAGGGGCAAAATAAAAACACACACAAACACACACACGGGGCTATATTAGAATTTCGAAGATTTAATGTTTCAAATCACTAAAGATCAAACTTTAGTGATCGACACAGTAAATCATCGAAATTCTAATAAAGACTGTAAAAAAAAAAAGTAAAGGGTGTTTATGCAGGGGGGCAAGCACCCCCCGCTACTTAAATACACCAACTCCAAGATCGCACGTTAACGGAGTATGGTGCAGAAAGGGAAGATTTCCCTTTCCTACACTGTAGCGTGATCTCGTAGGTGGTATATTTAAGTAGTGGGGGATGCAGGGTGCTTGCCCCCTGCTTACACTCATCAGTTTTTTTTTTTTGTTTTAAATTTTTTTTTTATAGACTTTTGATTGTTTAATGGTTTGATGCATAACTTGTTTATGCATTCGATCCATTAAACAGTCGAGATTATAATATAGACTACACATACACACACACACACACACACACACACACACACACACACACACACACACACACAATGTATATATACTAGAGTGTGGTTAAAGTCAACATCTGCTTTGTTGACACACATTTGCCCTCTCCAAAAATGTTTTTAGCTTTCTATTTTTGTAATTGCTTTTTCTTACAGTGATGGTTTACCTCACACATATGTGGCACCCTTGCAAGCACTGTCAACTTTCCAATGTCAACATCATTTTTGTGTTTTGATTAATCTGTGTGTGTGTATATATATATATATATATATATATATATGTGTGTGTGTGTGTGTATATATATATATATATATATATCTGTGTGTGTGTGTGTGTGTGTGTCTATATCTATAGATATATATATATATATATATATATATATATATATAGACATGCATACACACACACACACACACACACACACACACACACACGCGCGCGCGCGCATGCGCACACACACTCTACAATATCTGAACTGTGTCATCTGGGTAATGCATTACTCGTTTCAGTCCACTAAAGATAGTGGGATAACACAAGATGTTGTAGTTGGAGTCAGTTTGCACTGTTTAAGATTTGTGAGCTTTGGAGAGATTAACAATTATTACTATTTTGTAAAGGGATGGACCACACCCCAGTACTGCTCAAGTCTTTTGGTAAAGCTGCTTGAATGAGTGCAGAATTAGCAGCTCAAGGCCATCTGGGTAGAGGTTAGCATATTATTTGTGATTGCGACTGTGCAGACAAAAAATAATGGCCCAAGAAGCAGTGACCCTTGTGCTCCAACAAATGACAGATACTGGAAAAAGGAATTCTGTATCTTGGTGGATCTTCTGGTGTGATAAATTTGTGGAACCTTCTGTTGGGCCATGCCTAAAATGCATGACTTTTAACTGGGATGTTAGGCGCTGACAGTAAAGTTTAATGTCCTTTTTAAATCTACAAAAGGGCTCTTGTAATAATGTAATTGGCACTGCTGTAACATGTGTTTTCTATAGCTTTGAGTTGAGGTGTGACAATACTATGGTCCTTCCTAAAACTGGGTTGTCCTGCTGGTAAAAGGCTCAGTTTGGGTACATAACATTATTAATTATATACAATCTTCTTCAGGAATTCTGACAGAATTGGTAATGTGGAATTTGGATAGTAATCCTATAAAGAACTGCATCTTGAGATATGCAAAGAAAGAGTACTTTATTTTTAGACTGCAGTCAGATGGAAACATCGAATTTCAGGTTAGCAGAAGAAAAAGCATTCTTTTATTTACTTGTACTTGTTGATCAGGACAGTCCAATTGAGCAATGCTTGTTTTCAATAGATGCCCAAGAAAAGAAGCGCCATTACAAAAAATATATAGCTTAAGATAAGTAAGGCAGTTTGTGATATGAACAACATCAGGATCTACATTTACAAATGCAGAATGAGAATCATCAAACAATACACAATATAAAAAACATTACAATCTGTAATCATCAATGCAATGCAATCAATGCTAAGTCTGTCTGACTGCGTTTACAGATGACTGCAAGCTAGGAGCAGTCATTGAATCCCCAAATGACTTGGTTATCCTGCAGGAAGGTTTGTCCCATTAAATAAATGGTGCCAAAATCATGGACTGAAACTAAATGCCAAGAATACATTATTATATCCTTCGGGAAGTCATCTACCCGAGGGAATTACAACATTAACCATACATCCCTGAGAGCTGACTTAGCTGGTTAGGATTTGGGATTTTGAAAATTATATGGACAGTGATCTAACTTTTGACCAAGATGTGTCCATTGTTGTAAGAAAATCCTTCTACATTGCACAATTTAAGGGATTATGTCTACATCTAGGGATGTAATTGTCCCCCTCTACTCCACCCTCATTAGGCAAATCATTGGATATAATGCCAATTTAGCATGTATCTGTTGAGACATGCAGCAACAAGAACTCCCATACAGATACCTTACCAAAAGGATACAAGGCCTAAACAACATGCCTTATGTGATCTGACTCCAAGCTCTGCCACTGTATTCAGTATCCTACAGACAGCTAAGAGGAGACCTGTGTCTGGCATGCAAGGCATCCTGTGACCCATTACTGATGGATTTACTGCACATCAGCAAGATAAATGGCATAAGAAATACCCAGTCTAGGGATATAAACCTCTTGTGAAACATCAACAAAATGGTTTGGAGGGACAAGTATATCTGACAGAGGATGCTGATGCTCTTCAGCAGATTCTCTATCCACATAAAACAAAGCTCATGCCTGTCCATATTCAAGTGCAACTTGGATCTATGCATGGAAAATGTACCCCAGGACTGCTCTCTGTACTATTGATGAACAGAGGCAGCTTCTAAATGCTTTATCTCATGCATGGGTCCCCTCAAATTATCTCTAGTGTTGTCCCTCTTTGGGGAGAAAGGCTGCAGATGAATCTTACACACATGTGGAATTATGATTTCTCCAGTGGGGACTGGTGAAGCCAACCCCTATGCTTGAGGGAGAGAGAGGTGAGTGGTGCTGTTTGCTTGCAGTACCCCTTTTAAAAGTGAGGGATACTAGGGTGGACAGTCCATTGTATGCCCCCCTTTGGCTCTGGAAGCTGGGCATTCTCAGAGAATGCAAAGCATAATAAAAATCTTTAAACCTCCCCAGTGGCTGTCTGAATTAAGGTCCCTCCCAGTTGAACCTTACCCCAGTGATGGGTAATGAAGGGACCCAATTGACCAGCAGGTGGCTAAGGTCAACAGGGAGCGGGGCAAAGAGTGTCAAAAACGTCTGCAGAGTAGAATGGGAATCCTCCAACAGTACATAATGTGAAAGACCTCAATAATTACAGCCATCAATGCAGAACATGAATCATCAAACTTCACATAATTTGAGAAACATTTATAAATACAGTTTTCAGCTCAGAATTGGAGTCACCCATAACAGTATCGGGGAAAGTGATATAACAATATTATAGTACAAGTATAAAATCTTGGAAACATATTGTTAAATGCAAGCATGCATATACTCTATGCAGTGAGTATAGGAGTTTACACAGTATACTCAAATAGGGGAAATGAAAGCCAATGACAGTACAGTAATTTTAAGGTTATATTTTTGAGTGAATTAAGGAAAGAGAAAGCCTAGCTAAGAAAGGCTAGGGCAGAAGACTAGGATATTCATGTTTACATATTGTGTACAAATAGGGGAATATAATGCTGATGAATCTGTAATAATGTTTTTTGTTACTCTTTTGCTTGAAATACCAAAGGTGAAAGCTTACTTAAAAAAAGGCACGGTAGAGGAAATGAGGGGAAGGCAGGAATAAACAGGGAAGGGATAGGGTTAATGGATACCGAAGGCTGGAAGATATAGCACATGACAATTGAAAGTAAGTAGGGCTGTGTGGAAAGGATAAGAGATTCAGGAGCTTCAGAATCGGTAGACAGATGTAGGGGTAGGTAGCGGAGGTGAAAAGGTGAGTAGAGATGTCAAGAGGTGGAAGAGAGGGATGGCTGCAAAAAGGGACGTAATGGGGGTGATGAAGATGAAGGAGGATAGTCAAGTTAGGGATTAGTGGCAGCAAATAACAGGAGTTAATTGGTATAAGAGTACAAGACAGGAAGTACAGGAACAATAATTTAATTCTTATGGGTGATGAACTTGATAATTAAATAATTTATCTAATGTTTTACTTTCCTCATACCTCTCAGCTGTCCAGATTTTTGCCTAATATTTTGGTCTGTTCCTTATAAAATTGTTGGTTTCCTTGGAAATCCCTGAGAATTGACGTCACTAAATAATGACATAATATGATTTTCAGACTTCATATCCTTGAGAAAATGCATGCTAACACACATCCTGTTATTTTAGCAACTTTCTGAGTTTATCAGGGCAACATTTAAAATCTGACCCTATTCTGGGCTTTTAAAGTCACCCCATTATTTTAGGCTTTATCCGGCTTTCTTGCTGTAAAAGGTTGAGTAGTGTGACTTTCAGGTGCATGATCATTTGGTTAGGAGGAGGGCTTTGGGTATTCTGATCTGAGTGACCTTTGGGAGCTTTCTGAACAACATTATGGCTTGTAAAAATGGGACTATCTTCACCAGAATAAGGAAGAGAGAATATGTGAATCTAAACCAATTTTCCTTAGAAATAGGGGTGGTGTGTTCTGATTGGCAAGTTGTATGCGAGGAAAGAAGCTTTGTAAGGGAAAGCTTAAAAGAAGGTGCTTTTAAAAGAAAAACAAAGAAGACAGAAAAAAATGAGAAAAAGGGGGTATGTATGAGTTATAGTGGATATTAATTTGGTGAAATGAAGGAAGGTGTGCTTAACTTTTTCAGTTGTTCTTTATTCAAGCTTTGAAGTTTGGTTGAAGAGTAGATTAGCACGCACAGGGTACCATGCAGAAGGATGCCTGAAAAGAAAGAGAAGGCTGTGGCGATTGTCACATATTTTATTAAGAAAGGCAATTAAAGTTTCTGTTTTCGACAGGTTTCTGGATGCGCTGATGAGGTTTCAGACTGTAGTCCTGATCACTCTTAAGAGTTTAGTGTGATCATCAAACTCTGTTATCAGGCCAAGAATGATGGGGATAAGCTTTGGTTTGGGTGGGTTGTTTGCAATCAATATCAACTTTTAGGAGCATGCCAGAAAATGGATAGCCATTTCTGGATATTGATATGGGATAGTTGAAGTTTTATATACTTCCCCTAATTAGTTTGCTGAACACAGGAGGGCTAAATCATTCACATACTGGATGAAGAGAAGCACTGTGCATATTGGCAAAAAGGATGTTAAATAGCATCGACTCAGAATCTAGTGCTGCGAGACACCAACCTTGACTGAATCAGCTTTGAAAGGGTTTCAGAGCAGTGGGGTAAGTTCCACTGGAGTTCAGAGTATCTTTCAGTGAGTTTACTTCATAGTATTGGTCTTCAGTGAATGAGTACTGAAATATTGTTTTTTAAGGATTTGAAGTGGTGGGTGGTAGAGATAATGCATTCCTTAAGTAATGGTAAGTGAAATTATTTGCATTGTGGTGGACAGATCCGGTCGAAGGCACAGCTCAGATTTCTCACGAGGGCTGACAAAGTTGTTTGATATCATTCTAAAATTGATGTTTATGTTTGCTTTGTCATTTATGGAACACGTTCTTGGTACAGGACATAATCAAGGATTCTACTTTATTTTTCCTTAGCTCTTTGTACAAAAGGAGTGATTGAGTGTTTTTGTAATAATGAAGGCATTTTCAGGTAAGATCCACTAGTTTGATTTCTGCTGTAAACACGGGTATTGATATGGCCTTTCTCTTTTTGCATTTTAGAGCTGCTGGAATATTACTTGTATACAGAGATGGTCTGCTGATGCATTCAACAGATGTGCCAAGCGCCAGAACATAAACAGGGAGGAAGAGATGAGACAAATTATATGAGTAACATTACAAAGGTTAGTTTGGCAAACGTTTGGGATATTTCTTTTGTACTGCTAGGCCTTTATACTTCCTCAAATAGTGAAGATGGGGTAGTGATCACTGCTGAAATCTGATATCACACTTGCTTTTGCTATGTTGTCTGGGTTAGAGGATGGAATACAACCTCTTACATTCTCTATTCTGGTTATTGTGTAGATATGTTGGACTATTTCGGACAAGGTTTAGAGAAAATGAGAGTACTGTCATTTCACTGGAAAATACTCCACCTGTGATATTAATACTCAGAACAGGGTATTCTCTGATGTTAAATGGATGTAGATTAAAAGTGGCTTGTACTGCTTCCAACACTGAAGAAAGTGTGGCATATTCAACAGTATATAGCATTACAGTAAAAAAAATTACAATCTCCATTCCCTTGTGACATCTGTCACAGACTAGTGGTAGTAAATCCTCCAGTCGCTTATGGCATCTGTCACAGCCATGCAGTAGTACAACCTCCACTCCCTTTTGACACTTGTCACATCCTGGAGATAATATAACCTCCACTCCCTTATGACATCTTTCACATCCTGGTGATAGTAAGTTCTGCAGTCCATCATGACATCTGTCACAACCTGGCAATAGTAAATTCTCCAATTCCTTATTACTTCTGTCACAGCCTGGCAGTAATACAACCTCCAGTCCCTTATGACATCTGTCATATCTTGGAAATAATATAACATCCACTCCCTCATGTCATGATGTGTCACAGCCTGGTGATAATAAATGCTTTAGTCCCTTACAACATTTGTCACAACCTGGTGACAGTAGATCCTCTAGTCCCTCATGACATATGTCATAGCCTTGCAATAGTAAAACATGTAGTCCCTTATGACATCTGTCACAGCCTGGTGATAGTAAATCCTTTAGGTCCTTAAAACATCTATCACATCCTGGGGATAATATAACCTTCACTCCCTCATGACAATTTTCACAGCCTGGCGGTACTATTTACATATCCTTACTATATGATTTGAGCCAAGACTCAGTTGCCATTGCCATGACAGGGGCATTACTAGGATATCCAGCTAGAAATATGGAGAACTTTATTACACAGGCCATAAATTTTACAATGGAGGATTTTCACTCCTATGGTATTTCTTCAAGAAAACACACTTTCATTATGTAGCCCTCCTAGGAAGACTTCTCTTTTTAGTTAATATTTTTTGTAAGTAAGGACTTAGTCTTGTGAAGTCTGGGCTACTTTATATTAGGCTTTAATGAATAAGAGAAGTTTTACAGAATAGGCTGGGGTTCTGGGTTTGCACAGTAAATACAGTCATTCAAGAAGTAATTGTAATCATTAATCAATGTTCGTGGACATCTTAAGGATTTATAACTAACAAGTGTGTTGCAAACTTCCAATCACAGTTAAACAGTACTGTTTGTGATGTTAATGTAGCTTTGAGCTGGTGTATCCTACATGCATAAGATGGCAGGCAGGGGGCCTTATCTTGGTCTTAATCTTTCCAAGCTTACAGACCTCTGGTACCATACCATGCCTAACAGAGAAATACACAGGTCACCATTGTTGGCCCTGTAAGGATACTGCACATAATGTGTCCCAGCCAGTCATAGTTTCAGATTTTTTTCTACCCTTTTATTTAAGAGAAAGATTGAATCATCACAGTAACAATAATGCACTGTGTTACTGCTTGGGTGACTGGATGGCCTGCATAGATGCAAAGTATAGCACTGACAATGTTAATACCTTCTCAGAGCATGACATTTAACCCACAAAAACAGAGTCAATGACCTTTTGGCTTGTGTGCAACTCTTCAAATTAGGCAGAGAATATTAAGACTAGAAAGATAGCTGCTGCCTGTACTGAACAAAGCTTCTTTATATAACTATCTTGACCATCAACAAAAAGACAGAAACCTGCTGACCCTGCCACCTAATAATATTAATAATTATCCCTTACCCCCAGAAACTTGACCAATATTCTCTTCTTGAATAACTAGATGGGGAAACAGAATGGTCTAAAGCTAAAATGACCATGGATACAGAAAGTAGATACCCACCTGTTGAACTACTAAACCAGGTGCTGAGCCATCCTCAGGCAATTATAGGAGCTAGCTATAGGCAGAACTAGCCCTAACCTCTCCGAATGAAATGAGGACTGGGTTCTCTGGCATTGCATGGACAACCCTACTGGAGGTTACAGACCTCTATCTCTTAACTGTGAATTTATGCGCCATAACTTTCCGCCAAATAAATAAAGCATCTTTTAATGTTATGGTTCCAGTCACAAACTGTAGAGGACTGTGAGCCCAGGAAAATAAAATCTGTCACTTGTTACACTTTTTCTCTATCTCCAAAAATAAAAAAAAAAATACTACGATTAAATGACAAATTTTTATTTAGTTTTTTTTTTTTTTTTTTTTGCAAAACAGATTCTGTTATTTCCACCTTCATCAACAGGTTCTTCAACTGTTCATTTTCGGCCATCAGAGTTGATGATTATTATTATTATTATTATTATTACTATTGTTTTGTCATTGTTATTATTGCTATTATTATTACTGTTATTATTGTTTTGTCATTGTTATTATTATTATTATTATTACTATTGTTTTGTCATTGTTATTATTGATATTATTATTATTACTGTTATTATTATTATTGTTTTGTCATTATTATTGCTATTATTATTATTATTGTTATTATTGTTTTGTCATTGTTATTATTGCTATTATTATTATTACTGTTATTATTGTTTTGCCATTGTTATTATTACTATTGTTTTGTCATTGTTATTATTGCTATTATTATTATTACTGTTATTATTATTATTGTTTTGTCATTATTATTATTGCTATTATTATTATTGTTATTATTGCTTTGTCATTATTATTATTATTAATATTATTATTATTATTATTATTATCAGCATGCCTGAGATTATTAATATTTCTCCCAGCAACGTTGATTCTGATTCATCTGACCCATCATTTGCATTACATATTCAGCATATAAATGAAGTAGGATGGCAATATGCAGCCTTGTCACACTCCTTTACTAAACTCTTGAACTAGTCACTTATTCCAGTTTCTGTTCTAACTGTTGCTTACTGGTCTGCATACAGACTCCACATGATAAAAACAAGGTGACCTGATATCCCCATTTCAGAACATTGCTGACAAAAACAACCAGAACAACCAGAAAGTTAACCCTTTTGTACCTGTTAATTTCTTAATTCCCATTTTCCATGTCATACATTATTATGGTCCATCCTTTTTTGCCTGTTCAAATCTCACATTGTTTCAGAAAGCAGTTTATATCAGCCTGTGTGACCTAGGTTAGACATAGCATTCCCTGAATTTATTATTTCCAGTCACAACTTGCAATTTTATATCCCATTCCCAAGATTGTGACTCGTTGAGGTCACTAAAGTATAGACATTAATAGCTGAAATGAACCTCTTTTTCCAACAGTTAATTTTTAGGATGAGTCTTAATGCAACACAAATTAAGTATTGTCATTTTTGACCAGTGAAGTGGTGATTTTTCTGTGCAACTGAAGAAAATTTAAGGACAGTCTGAAACTAAATTAAAAAAAATTGATAAGTACGAAACCTCACCATCTGTTTAAGGTGACATCTGTCAGCCCCAAATGAATGGTAGAACTGCCACACTTAGGTAACAAGCTAGATACACAAAAAGAGTATGGGAGACATGTCAGAATTGTTCAAGGATTACAGGTTTGACTAAGAAAACTCAATGGTTATTTAGCTTGTTTTGAAGAGGGATTAAATGTTTAAAACAACTTACAGTTTGTGCAAATCAGGGTCATTCAGTGAGAAAAGAACTGTACACAAAAAGAAACAGAGGATAACTATAAGGATGAGAAAAAATTCCTTCTTTGATATTTTCATACAGAGGGTTGTGGATGATTCAGGCTTGCATCAAATTGGTGAAATCAGTAATGTTAGGAACATTCAGGAGAGCAAGGATCAGCCCTAAGGTATTTTGTAGAGAAAGTTAAATATGTTTAAGATTTTTTTGTTTTCTATTTATGCCCCCAAAACCTGTTAACCAGAAGACCTTCACCCATTCTTTATAGTTATTGTGCAATATTTTATATGTCCTACTAATTATACCTTTTTAACAGCAGCTTCTGTTCTAGATTCAACTAAAATCTCAACCAGTGCAGGTATTTTATTTAGGATTCCCCTGTCCCTTTCTTTTTGCCTATAATCTGGTATCAGTCCCTGATAGGGAAGGCAATCTCTAGCCTGTAGTCCAAATATCTTCTTGACCTCTTCCCATTCTACTGCCTTTTCTGCTCTAATTATTTGTTCCCAATAACCAAGTCTGTATTTTGATACAAACAGAACAACAGTGAATGACATACTTAGCAGGGAGGCATGCTCTTTTACCCTCCATAATAAAAAAACTGGTATGGCTTACAGCAAAACTACTTTCAGTTAAGACTTTAAATAACTTATACTTATCCAGTTCTTCAGTTAGTAGCAGAAATGCAAACAGGCTTGCCAGATATGTGGCACAAAGGGATAATGTCTTGATTATGACCAAGATGTCCCAGATGTGATTAATGACCTTTGTCCTGAAAGAGCTGATGAGGGAAGGCAGAGGAGTTACAATGCAATGCGTACTCATTTTTCTCAGGGGAGTACAAAACACACACACACATACACAAGTACATACACACGTGTGCACACGTTGTGGCAGAATGCCCAGTGCATTGTAAGGGGGAGGGAGGCAGAGCCTTCTGATGCATTATGTTGGCCTTTACTCAGAAACTGAATGCAAATGTAAGTACAGTTAACATTTGCATATGTAAAATTTAAATACAGATGTTAGAAAAATCTGTTTTAATGTGAAATTCTGAATGTAAATGTACTCTCATATTTGTATTTATAATGTGTAACGTAAAAACAATTTCTGTAGTTGTTGGAATTCTGCTTTCCTGTATTGTACAATAACAGATGTGCTGTACCTTTAAGAAGCATTTCCAAGATCTGTGTGTGCATATAAATACCAAGCACATGTTAGCTTCAGTGCCATTTTGAAGGCGCAGCCAGAATGTTAACATCTATGTGCATAATAGCTAGTTTGTTTATAAGTTAAAGTTACTTAACCTCATTTATGATGTGTTTGTATATAACAAAGCTGCTTGAACAAGAACCCACAATGCTCGATTGTTTTATCCTGGCCTGGCGAGCGACATGGTGTCAGAACCAGGATGGCAAAGGCTATTCTTCAGAGCCATGAGGTGCAGAGGTAATGACGAAGAAAAATTAAAAGAACTGAGAGCAAACAAAAAAGGGCCAGATTCAAATCAAAGGTAAAGAAAACACACACAAATGATTTATTTATTAAAAGAGATTAAACAAAGCATTACAAGGGCACAAAACGTATTGTTAATCAAACAAATAGCACAGAAACATTTATTTAAGCAAATAAGAAATGTAAAAGAGCTCATTAACAGATGAAATGTTTGAAACTGAGTTATTTGATAAAATGAGTATTAGAAAAGTATGTAAAGGGCTCAGAATTACCTCAGAATTTTAAAACGAGCATGTTTAGAGTTAAAGCGAGCACAAGAAAATATAATGGGCATGAAAAGAGATTAAATGAGCAAAATGAATATAACACAAGGGCATAAGAGGCATATTAAGAGATCCAATGACCAAAATGACTATAATAGAAAGGACAGAAAAGGGCACATTGAGCATAAATACAGCAAAGGCAACTGCATGTGTTTTGGCATATTATGGTGTTTTGGCACAAATTACTATTTCATATTGATTGAAGCCTTGAATAGCATAACTAAAGTTGTTCAAATTATCTCAGAGTGTGTAAAAGTGCTTACAGTCTGTGCTTATTGCTGTGCATTTATTCCGGAGAGTTTGTTGTGTGCAAAGTGCAACTATTTTGTGAAGTGCAGTCAAGTAAAGCCATTTTGAAAAGTTTTTTGTGCTTGGGTGTGTCTGTTTACAGAGTGTCACAATTACAGAGTGTCTCTTACACTATACAGAGTTGGTTGGCAAAGTGCAGCCATTTGGGGGAAATTTCAGTGTGCTGTGTACTGTTTATTTGCAAAGTGCAGTTATTTTGATGTGTTTCTCACTCTGAGCTTCTCCTGCCCAATACATTTGCAAATTGCAATTACTTTGAGATAATACATTTGCAAGGTGCCATTACTTCGAAACAGTTTATTCGTAAAGTGCCATTACTTCAAGATAGCTTATTCACAAGGTGCAATCACTTTGAAACAGTTTATTCGTAAAGTGCCATTACTTCGAGATAGTTTATTCGCAAAGTACAGTTACTTCGAAATGTTTCTTGCCCACAGCTTCTATTGCTCAGTTTATTCGCACTGTACAGTTGTTTGAAATGTTTCTTAAATTTTGATAAATGGCTTTGGCATTAAAGCGATTACAAGATAAAGGCTCGTAGAGCAAAATAATGATGATAAATGACTTTAGCATTAAAGCCTTTACAACATAAACTGCTCGTATAGTAAAATAATTTCAAGGCAAGTGGGTTTTTACAGTAAAGAGATTTCAAAGTGTTACAGTGCCCAGGAAACTTATTTTGTGATATTCAGTTATACAAAGTCTCGCTATGTTGTTACAAGTACTGGCATAAATTTCAAGCACATGTATATGTGTATGCACAAGTGTGTATGCTCGTGCATATTTGCAAGAGTTTTCACTGAGACATATCAATATAGCAGACAGATTTCGCAAGCCACAACCACTTGTGTTTGATCAGAATATTGCAGAGAACTGAAGAATATTTGAGCAAGAATACAATATACTTATACAAGCAGCTTATTCTGATAAAGATGCATGTACCATGGCATTCATTTTGCTGCGCCTAGCAGAGTCAGAGGCCATTGAAAGGGAGTGTTCATTTTTCTATACACCAACAGTGCATGAAGGTGAAGACAAACTCTTCATGTTGTTGTGCAGGCTGAATCAAGGGAAGTCCCCAAGTGTTTAAAGCACAAATTCTGAGAAATGTGTAACCCCCAGACTAATGTTACTCTAGATAGGCATTTGTTTTACACAAGAGATCAAAAGCAAGGGGAAACTTTTGCAGCTTATATTACTGACCTGAGAAACAAAGCTAAAATGTGTAGGTTTGGTGATTTAAAGGATGAGCTAATAAAGGACAGACTTGTGTGTGGTATTAATAATGCTGCTGTGAGAAAGATTTTGCTTTGTGACAGTGATTTAATGCTGAGTAAAGCCACTGAGATTTGACAGATTCATGAAGTTACGGAAAGGCACGCAAATATGCTTGCTAGTGATAAGAGCATGGTTTCAGTAGGCTCCAGAGCTCATGTAGACAACATGCAATATGTGACAGGCAGAAGCAGGCCTAAGCATGTGGCAGTAGCAGCCCCTGTGGGACTTCCAGGTAAAACCCGTAGTCTTCTAGCACATTCCAAGAACAGTTCAGTTAAAGGAGCATGCTCAGGGCAGAACCAAGGGTGCCTAGTGCATAACAGACGTTGCTCAGTACAGCATAAGAATGATTCAGCAAAACCCAAATCAACCTTTACTGTTAACTGTCACAATTGTGGTGTCAACAATGAATCTACAAGAGAAAAGTGCATAGCATTTGGTCAGCAATGTCATAAGTGTAAGAAATGGAACTATTTTCAAAGATTTTTGTAAATCGAGTAAACCTCACACAGTTACAAAGGGCCACTCCAAAAAGCAAGTTAATCAAATAGGCCTGCAACAGTCTGCTTTCTACCTAGATGGTGTGTCTAATTGGTGAAAATATTGATGCACTAGATTTATTGGCAAGAAATGAAGTGTTTTGTACTGTACGGATCAATGGTAAATCCAACGAGCTTAAAGTAGACACTGGTTCAAAGTGTAATATCATGTCTGCAGATACTTTTGCAAGGGTCAGAGTTGGTGAACAACTAAATGTGACTAGTTGTGTGAAACTTGCAGCTTATGGAGGTGAAGAAATTCAGACCAAAGGCTCAGTAGTGCTTTCATTTTATGTGGCCAAGAACAGTTATAGCCTATTCTATGTGGTTCGAAGACCCGTCCAGTCATTATTGGGTCTCAGAGACAGTTTGAAAATGAATCTGCTTTCTTTTACCAAAGAAGTTCATCAGATAAGCACATGTCCTAGTTCCAGCTTCACCAATACTAGAGTATGCTGATGTTTTCAATAATAAATTGGGCAAACTTCCAGTTGTGTATTCTATGAAATTAGACCCAGAAATCAGTGCAGTGGTCAGAGCTGCAAGAAGAGTTCCGATAGCTATTCAGCATAAGGTCAAAGCTCATTTGGACAAAATGGTGTAACAAGGTGTAATTTGTCCAGTTACAGAACATACCGAATGGCTGTCATCCATGGTAGCAGCTCATAAAAAAGGCTCAGATGAAATCAGAATATGTATTGACCCAAGAGATTTGAACAAAGCATTGAATAGATGGCATCATTCAATGCATACAATCAAAGAGGTTGCAGCCCTGATACTGAATGCCACTGTTTTTTCTGTCTTATATGCAAAGAGTTTGTTCTGGCTTGATTGCAAATCTTCATTACTGACTACATTCAGCACACCATTTGGAAGATATTGATTCCTCAGAATGCCATTTGGAATAAATTCTGCAAGTGAAGTCTTTCAGCGTGCAATGGAGCAAATTTTTTCATGTTATCCTTGTGCCATAATAGTAGATGATATATTGGTCGGAGGCAATGGTGAGGTAGAGCATGACAGAAATCTTAAGAGAGTTCTAGAGAGAGCATGTGAAGTGAACTTAAAGCTAATTTCTCTGAAGTGCTAATTCAGACTACATGAAGTTACATATGTAGGATATTTGTTTACAAGTATGGGCTTGACACCAGACCAGTCCAAGCAAGCAGCCATTCTTGAAATGCCAGGATAATGTGCAAGCTCTACAATGTTTTCCTTGGTATGGTCAATTATTTAGGCAAGTTTATACCAGACTTCAGTGAGTTGACAGCACCTTGAAGAGAGTTCACATGTACAAATGTTATTTGGTCATGGCTAGACCAGCACCAGAGAGCATTTGAAATTCTTAAGCAAAAAATTGCTATCCTACCAACATTAAGATACTATGTTATCAACAAACCAGTAACTCTTTCCTGCGATGCTTCAAAATTTGGTTTAGGTGCAGTTATTCTCCAAGAAGGCAAGCCAGTAGCCTACACATCTAGAACACTTACCCATACTGAGATGCAATATGCTCAAATTGAGAAAGAACTTTTGGCAATAGTGTCTGCACATTCCAAGTTTCATGATTATATCTATGTTCAAGAAATCCATATTGGAACTGATCATCAACCTTTGGTTACTATTTTAAAGAAGCCTATGAATTCAGTTCTAGCGATATGACAAAGAATGATGCTCAAATTGCAAATGTACAACTTCAAAATGGTCTATATGAAAAGCAAACTTCTTTATCTGGCTGATACCTTATCCAGATCACACAGAAATACAACAGAACAGCTTGACGGAAAGAATTTTGACTTTGATGTCATGGAAGTTCAAAATTTTTCAACCACAATTCTTGATGAGCTATGAAATCATACAAAGACTGATCCAGTTTTGCAGAAGCTCAGTCACTATATCAGTGTTGGGTGGCCGTCAAAGCAATCAAGTGTACCACCGGAAGTGCAATCTTACTTTCCTTACAGAGATGAGATGTTGATGGAAGATGGCATTATTTTCAAAGGTCCTAAAATTGTTTTTCCTGCTTCCTTACAACAAGAATATATCCAGATTTTGCATTGTGGTCACCCGGGTTCCAAATCTACTAAGAGAAGAGCAAGAGGACTAGTATTTTAGACTTCAATAGCGAAAGACATTGACAGAGTACTTTCTTCCTGTTCAGTATGTAATAGTACTAAAGCGCATTTGCAAAGACAGACACTTCAGCTAAATCAAATTCCTGATCTACCTTGGTCAGTTGTAGCTACTGACATATTCGAGTGGAGCAATCAGCATTACTTAGTACTGGTAGACTCTTATTCAGATTGGTTCGAAATCGATCAGCTACCTAATCTAACTTGTATTACAATTATTACTAATTTGAAATGCCATTTCTCAGTCCATGGCAGTCCACAGAAATTAATCTCTGACAATGGTATGCAATTCACCAGTCAATTGTTTCAGAAATTTGCCAGAGAATGGGACTTTGCACATGTTACTAGTAGTCCAGAGTATCCACAATCAAATGGACTTGCTAAGCATGCAGTACAGAGTGCAAAGCAACTTGAAAAGTCAGAGTGTGACAATAACATTTTTTTTTAATTTACTCAATCTCAGAAACATACCCTGTGACAATATATTTGGCTAATCTGCTCAGAGACTTCTATCTAGGCAAACCAGAACAACATTGCCTATCAGTTCTAGTTTATTGAGGCCTAAAGCTAAGAACAACCAAGCAATCAAAGCCCAGTTATCTAGAAAGTGTTCTTTCCAAAAGACCAGCTATGACAAGTCGAGCAGATTTCTTTGTCCATTGAAAAAAGGAGAGACAATGAGGATACAAACAGCAAAAGATTTCGACTGGATTGGTCAAGTAACGAGTATTTGTGCAGAGCTGAGATTCTAGTTTGTTAAATCCAAGGGTGTGGAGTACAGGAGAAATCATAGACATCTTCTTCTGTAGCAGAACCAATATCGCAGCATTGTACCTGTGATAAAGATTCAAACTCTCAGAGCAATCCAGATGATATTCCTATTCCAGAATGTGTCTTGACTCCTGATACTGTTCCGGCAGATGATTCCAGTGTTCCTATGATTGAACAGTCAGCAGAGACAATCCCAGTTGCTAAACCAGATACCAAATTTTATGTCACACGATATGGTCACATTTCAAAGCCTAGTGTGAAATACAGACTAACTTGAAGAAACGAATAATTGGACAGTACTCCGTCCAAGCTACTGTAAGAAGGCTGTGAGTGATACCAGACTCGAATAGGATGTAAAAAAAAACAAATTTAATGCAGAAAAATGCTCAAAAAGCTCATACACTTCAATAAAATCACGTAGTTTTTAAAAAATGGGATTAGTGTTAGATAACAATTTTATTTATTATGAGGGGGACTATTATAGACAAACGAAAGGCATAGCAATAGGCGCCTCATGTGCCCCCATTTTTGCTAACATGGTCATGTTAAAATGGGAAAACCAGTTTGCATTTAGCAGTGATTATTATAAACATATCACATATTACACAAAATTTTTAGACAATATTTTTGTCTTATGGAATGGCCCAGAAGAAAGTATTCAGGATTTTATAGCATATATAAACCAAACAAGAGAATTCTTGAAATGTACACATACAATTGACAATAGGGGTATTGCTTATCTGGATACATATATTATCTATTCTGAAATGGGTTTCCAATCAGAAATATACAGGAAAAGTACACATTCTAATGCATATTTAGAATTTAATAGTTGCCATCCTAAGCATATGTTAAGAAATATCTTTAAAGGCCATTGTATTTGTGTAGCTAGAATGTCATCTACGTTAGACATTCTGCAAAAAGAAATGGATAATATTATAACCATGTTTCTAAATTGGGGCTACCCCCAGTCCTTGCTTCAAGATATTTCAACCTATGTGTTGAGTGAATGGGGGAAAAGATATACACCCATTTTGGGTACTAACATCAACAATTTTAAACAAACTGGAACAAAGGAAGATATGAATTCGAACAGAGTTTGTGTCTTGACATACACCCCATATGTGAATGATATAGAACATATTATAAGCAAGTTTTGGAATATTTTATTAGTAAATGATGATATTAAGATGATTGTAGGAGACAGAATGAAATTTGTATATAAAATGGACATGAATATTAAAATATATCTAGAAAAGATGTCAAAGTCTAATTATATGGACAGGACTGGAAAATGCACCAAGAAATGTGGGGCGTGTAATCAGTGTGGATTTATAAATGAGAATGCAGGATGTAGATTAGGAGATTTGAACAGAACCTATGTAAAATTTATAAAGGGGAATTGTAACAGTAGTAATATAGTGTATTTAGCTAAGTGCTCTGTATGCCCCGCCTTTTACATAGGAAAAACTGAAAGACAGCTAAAGAAACAAATATATGACCATCTATATAGGATAAAAACCAAAGATGTAAAAAATGCATTATATAGGCACATCAACAAATGTGGCAGCTCACATACTTTTAGATTTGCCATTATTGATCAGGTATACAGCACCCAACAAGGAGGGAATTTTAAAGCACTTTTAAGCAAAAGGGAAAGCGTTTGGCAAATTTCAACAGATGCCACTAGAGAACCAGGCATCAGTGATTTTATTTCTATAAAACCGTTTTTGTTATTGAAATAAGCCAGCAAAGACGGTTGTATATATATATATATTGTTTATATATTTTTTTATACAACATCTTATATAAAATATTTTATTATATTATGCGTTTGCATATAAGATTCAGTGGCATTTGCTACATGGTTTATACATGAGAGCTTAGTTGTAGGTATTGTTGAGTATGTTGTAATCTATTTTTATATATAGTTTAGTTTTTAGGTATGATGTTAGTTATTTTACAAACAGTATGTTTTCACATCAAACGTACACGTATGGGATGCAAACAGTTCTTAGGTACAGACTAATATATCTAGTTTTCATATGAGCTAGGCTCGTCTTTATAATTGTACGTTAAATGGATGTTTAGTTCAGTTACAACTCAGGTAGATATTTACATATATTTATTGGATATGAGTCGATCGACAATGTATGCCTCTGATAAGATATTGAATCAGTGTTATGACTTTGTCGTGTGCTATTTGGTTTAAACAATTGATGGATTGGCTCTTTAAATGTATGCAGAGCATTTTAATATGTAGATGCAAGGGTTAAATGAATTTTTGCAGTTTGAAAGTTGGCACCTAAAAGTACTTAAAAACAGCAGTACTGATTGAGTCACCTGGTCTGATGAAGTCTGCATGTAACAGATGAAAGTGCTTACCACTGTTTTTTAAAAACTACGTGATTTTATTGAAGTGTATGAGCTTTTCGAGCATTTTTGTGCATTAAATTTGTTTTTTTTTACATCCTATTCGAGTCTGGTATCACTCACAGCCTTCTTACAGTAGCTTGGATGGAGTACCGTCCAATTATTCATTTCTTCAGGTGTTACACACTAACTTGGACGTAGTTGTATATAGGTATCTAGCTTTTAATTGCATGATGAAAATCATTTCTATGTAAATTGCATATTCATTAATTTCAGTAACAATGTCTAACTCGTCTTCTCAGAGAGGGAGGATGTAGAATAACAGGTGTGTTGTACCTTTAAGAAGCATTTCCAAGATCTGTGTGTGTATATAAATACCAAGCACATGTTAGCTTCAGTGCCAGAAGATGCAGCCAGAATAACATTCATGTGCAGGATAGCTAGTCTGTTTATAAGTTAAAGTTACTTAACCTCATTTATAACGTGTTTGCATACAATAAAGCTGCTTGAACAAGAACCCACGATGCTCGCTCATTTTATCCTGACCTGGCGAGCGACATGTATTAAGATGTTTACTTTGTATTAATCTAATCTGTACCTGTCATTTATAGCTTGTTCTTATTTAAATGCTATGAAACAAGTTATTTTAACTTTTGGAGCTTTTCTCCCTGGGCCTCCGCTTCAAAGTGGATCTTTGCCTTTTTGGACTTTCTTGGTCAACAAAAGTAATAAATAAGGAAATCGTCAGTTGCAGCGGCAGGTGATGTGCACCTGGAAAGGACCATTGAACCCTTCATTGTCTGCGGGCATGTGCACAGGGATTGATGACACCATACCATGACTGCTTCTAAACCATAAGGCAGCAAATGGACAGAGTTCTGGCAACCAGCCCAATGGCTGACAGCTGAGAGTGGCCAAAAAAAAATGAACAGGCCTGAAGCATTAATGGTACTGTTTTGGGAGTTTTCCCTACTCTTTTGCAATGCCATTGTCTATCACAGTGGAAGTCTATGCTGAGTAATAAGTTGAAATACATTTTTTGCCCCAGTCATTGATGCAGCAGGCCTAAGCTGAAACAAAACTGTGACAACAGATAAGGACATATGATTTAGTCAGTCTTTCTACATCTAGCTTCTTCACTTACGATTACAGTATGCCATGCAATAACTGCCCCCTATGCTGTGGCTAATGCATGCTGCTCTGTTATGAACTCATTTTCGGAAGCGCATTCTGCCTATTTTCTCTGCCTACGCTTTCAAAAAATTACATAAGACTAGTTTCAAACCTGTTTTATACTAATACCTCACATTCTGCTACAACAATGTCACTGCCACTTTTGTTTTCAACAATATATCTTCAAATGGCACAACTGAAAGATGCATATATCAGAATTAGCAGTAGAACCTAGAATTAAGACTGTTACATAGCTCAGGTTCATACCTCTCATCTGTACAGATTTTCACAGAATATCTAGATTTTTGCCTTATATCTTTGGTCTGTGTCTCATAAAACTGCAGTTTTATGGCCAATCATTGGTAAATCATTGAAGGCTGAAGTTAGAAAATAATGACGGACATTTGAATTTCTGACTTCATACACCAGAAAATTCTTGCTAATGCAATAGCTGTTATTCCATCAACTTTCTAAGTTTGTAAGAAGAATTTTAAAACATGTGCCTATTTTTGGTCCTTTGTCCCCACATTATTTATGGCTTTGTCCAGATTTCTTGCTGTAAGAGCTTGAGAGGTATGTTGAGTTTATTAAAGCAGCAAAGAACTAAGAGGTAATGTAATTAATTAATGTAATTAATGCAAAGCTTCCTTAAAAGGCTGTGTGGTTAGGCTGTGGGACTTGTATTTATGAGCTATAAACAACAAGCCTATCTGCCTACTCATGCAAAGATGCATGATATGTCAGGAGCAGAATCAGTTTACATACAAACACAGATATCCGGATTCAAACTTTGAAGATATGCATCACACAGATGATTGACTTTTTAAACCCCCTGTTATGAAATGCTACATTTTTTTAGCAGTTTTGTATACTTAAATGCTTTACATAAGAACTGCATCTGCTAAAGAAATGTGATAGTTTCGGTATTAATGTTTTAAAAAAAGCTGCTTTCTTGTCACTAACATTTCATAGTTTGGTTTTCTGTAAAGTGAAAAGCCAATTTAGTACTGCTCGTACAAGTCTGTGTACTGTAATTATTTTCCAAAACATGGGCAGTAAGCAAGAACCTGACTCATGCTTTTAAGTGTTGTGAATAAGGGTCAGGGTGTGGGTAAGGTAAGTGTGCGATAGTGACTGAGTTTAGGTTTAGGGGTGGGTTAAGTGAGTTAGGGTTAGTGTGTGGGTAAGGTAAGTGTGCGATAATGATGGACTTCAGGGTTAGTGGTGGATTAAGTGAGTTAGGATTAGGGTGCGGGTAAGGTACGTGTGCGATAGTGACGGACCTTAGGGTTAGGGTTTGGGTTAAGGTTAGTGCATAGATAGTTGTGTCTGTAAGGTTTACTGTAGGTTTGTAAGGTTTTTGGTGTGCTTGTGTTGTGTGTGTGTTTTTTGGGAAAGGTATCTGTTTTGTTGTTTGTCGGGATTTTGGTTTGTCGGGCATGTGAAGTTTCGTGTTTTTGAACTTTTTTTTTTCGGTGTTTTTGTGTCGGTTATCTCGTTGTCAGCGTTTTCAGGTAGACCCGTGTGTGTGTGTGTGTGTGTGTGTGTGTGTGTGTGTGTGTGTGTGTGTGTGTGTGTGTGTGTATATATATATATATATATATATATATATATATATATGTATGTGTGTGTGTGTATACATATATATATATATATATATATATATATATATATATATATATAAATATAAAAGGAAAAGTTCCCCACTTGGGGGGTTCAAACTATACTTTTAAACCTTACGTTACAAGCAATTTCACCGAGTGCTTATTTGACAAATTGAACTCAGCACAGTCTGGTATTATGTTGTAAAACAGGGTGTTATCAGTGCCTAATCGGAGTACAATCTGTGTAATAGTGTTGACCCTGCAATGCTTACATTCAGCAATGAAGGCAGTACCTGTCAAACTAAGGCAAGTTTTCTTATCATGCAAACAGCACTTTGAATCATGTAACCAGGGAGTTCTCTTCTATATTTCTAATATAGTGTTTTATTGACTATTCTGAGGATGCATACATTTTCTTTTGTCTGTCTCAGCTTGGCTGCATTAATGTTTAAGAAAAAAATGAACAGAAACCACAACCAAGAATTAAATCCTGCCAGATCAAGAAGAAACACAAACAAGAAATAGTTAGCAGTGACTAAACCATGATACGTGCAGTTCAGAAAGCTGCATGTCAATTCATGCTGAGAGATATTACCATGGTGTTTCGTATCTCTAACACCATTTAGAAAGTGATGCACTTCGTTGATGTTCTGAGACAGTCATAATCTGTGGCATATACATTACAAGCTCAAAAACTGAGCTGTTTGTCTGTCCTGTATGACCTAGTGCTCTTAGTTAGCTTCAACTCTCCAAAACTGACTCAAATCAAGCCCTAGAGTTTTCAACATTTCTTTAGTGTGAGAAATGTTACATATCATAAGAGCATTTTCTTCCAAGAAGCTTTTCGCTTGACTTTCACAGATCAGTTTCTGCTTCTATTTCTCACCTGCATTAGGCTGTCTCTGCAGAGTAATCTAATTTTTATGTTATCGTGCTGCATATGATGTTGTGTGTTGATATCTTTCTTCTCATTTTATTTTATCCTTTTTGAGTGGTGCTATGTATTGCTTTTCTTTCTTCTCAGGACACTGTCTTCCTGATATGTAATGCTGACTTTGTTTTATTTGCTACATTTGGTTGATCCTAATTCACTGACAGTTTAATTCGCAGGATTAACATTATGAGCTGCCTCCATCCTGAAGTGAAAAATTTAAGTCCCCTAGTTTTAACTGACTAACTCTCTTAACTTAACAGGACTACCTAGCTGTCCTTGAAAACGGGCATGTGCCTAGTGGTTTAACCTGGCTAACGAATGAATAAATAAATAAAATAACAAATAAATATGGCATATCTTGGTTTCTGCCACTTATCTGCTCAAAGCAGGCTTGGTGGTACAGAGGCAGGTACTCTGCCAGCATCAGTGGTGACCCAGGTAGAAGTACTATGCCAAGCACTGGAATGCAGTCAGGGGGATACTGAACAGCTGCTGGCCTACTGTCTTTCCTCAACTGTGGAGTGGCATTTTTACTGCAATGTCCACCCTCTGCAGACTGCCTAAGGGCAGGCCTGGGAATGCCATGCCAAGGATCACACGTGGTAGCATGCAGAAACACATATTCAGGTTAATGTCCATGCTGTCTACACAGTTAAATGTCCTGCTGGCTGCTATATGATGGCCTCTGTGCATGTCTTATTGTCATTCCCATAGGGCAGTACCTCATGAACGGATGAAGGGGTACAGAACAGGCAGTAAATGAGGGAGCTAAGCCAGATGTCACTAGTGGTACAAGAGCCCAAGAATAAGAGGAACCCATTATTTATGGCCCTAAATGTAGGCACTGTATTTTGAACCCTTTATCCACATCGCTATAAACCAATATTTCAGTAGAAAAACAAAGAACGACCAGACCACAGCTAATAAAATCAAACCAAGTTTTATTCCAGGAAATACAAATGGTGAGCGCTTCTGCAGTAAATAACTGCTTCATCAGACAAATTCTTCATTTCACTCATCAGTTTAAAAATACATACAGGCCAGTCAGAACTCAATAGCAATTAATAGAACATCCAATAAAAATGCACTGCCATATAGCCCAGTAATGAGCTGGCTGTATCAAAATATAAAATAAATGCACAATAAGTATACTGAAAAATATATATACGTGTAGAATACACAATACATATAAAATATACATAAATATGTCTGCATGTATCATGTTATGTTAAAATACATGAAGGACACCTATTTCTTAAGGTGTCTCTTATCTAGCATAGGTTTGATGGAAAATTTATCATTCAACCCTTTCCCCATAGTGGCTCTCATTCTAATAATCCATTCTAGTTCTTTACACTCTACTTTATTCCTCACCGCACCCCCTCTATTCCCAGTCCAAACTTTCTCTATGACCATTAATTTAAATGTATGTGATACATCCATATCTATCACGTCTAGCAAAGGCAGTAGTATCTGCTCTCCTACGAATATCATAATGGTGTTCCCTAATGCGATCGCGTAATCTACGTGTAGTCATACCTACGTAGAAGGATGAGCACAATTCACAATAAGCCAAATAAACTATATTATTTGTGTTGCAATCTGCTCTAAAGTTAAATGTCAAAACCTTCCCAGTATCTGGGTGTAAAAAGTGACCTTTATTATCCACTGCTTCACAGAAATTACATTTCCCACATGGTAAAGTACCATATACATGTTCAGTGCTCCCAGTGCAGTGCAAATCATTGTATCTCGGTCCACAAAGTAACCTTTTAAATGATTTCTGATTCTTAAAAGCAAAACTGAGTCTGTCACCAGCCATCTTTTATACCCTCTCATCCACACATAAAATATTCCAGTGCTTCCTATAAATCTTTTGCAGCAGTCTGATATTACTGGAGTATGTGACAGGTACTCTCAGTACTTGATCTCTGGTAGGTTTTTGCCTATCTGTATAGGTATAGTTAGAAAAATCGGGTTTGGCTTCATTATTCCTGAGAGTCATCACTGTAGACATAATAGGGTTAACTTCTTTAACTTTATAACCTCTCTCTTTAAATGTCCTCTCTAGTGTGTGCATTTCTTCCATAAATGTCCCATCTTCCACTGTTAATCTAGACATCCTAAATGCTTGCCCCTTTACAACATTTCTGAACACATGGTTGGGATGCATACTACGTCTATGGACAGCATTCTTTTCGATAGACCTCAGTATAAAACTTCCCCAATATTTGTTTAATGTCTGGATCATACCATGCTTGTGAGATGGGAAACAGTTTTCTTCTTTTTCTCATTTTTATCAGATTTTCAGTCAGACAAAACTTTATCACCACAACCTGACCTAATCAGCATCAGTAAATCACAGACAAATTCCTGCTAAATAAACTGAAAAGGGAGAGAGTGCATGAATACTAATAATCCAGCAACTATTCCTAAATACAAAAAGTACATAGAACCATAATTGTGTAAATGTTTTCAAAGGTGAACACAAATGAAACAGCATTGCAAATGGGGGAGAGAGAGAGACAGATGTGTCAGAACTGAGTAAAAATCAGATTATTATAAATGTTAGGTAGTACTACTAAACTGAAAAGTTGGTGGACATCTAGAACAGGTAGCTTTAGGAAGCTGTGGATAATAGAAACTGAGGCTATCAAGTGTGCAGCTAATGGATCTAACCTAGTCAACAAAGGATAGATAGATAGATAGATAGATAGATAGATAGATAGATAGATAGATAGATAGATAGATAGATAGATAGATAGATAGATAAGTGAATCCTAGTATGTAATCAGGGAAGAACAAAAGGGTTTGTTGAAACATGATAGGTTATGGTCATCTAGTTACAACCTGTTGAGAGAGTTTAGTTAGGTTAATAAGGCATTAACTGTTTAGAGTTTACAGAGACAAGCTACTTTTAGTGACCACCTGAGGAGTGAAGGCAGACAAAATAGTATCTGACAAACTCATCATCTGAGATAGTTTTCCAAGTTCTAAAGGTTTTGCTACATTCCCTTTACTTCTTCTGCCTTTATAACACTCTGCTATGCATTGTTATAAAAATTAAAAATAGAACATGCCTTCGCTGTGGATGCGTCACTTCTTTTGCACGGTTTATGCATTTTATTCTCCATTACTGAACTGTTGAGCAGTTAGGCAAGCTTGTATCCACTTCACTGAAAACAAGGAACTGAAACTCATTTGTCATTGTGTATAAAAATAAATCAGTAAAACAAGGATCTGCTTTGACAGATGGACTGATAGTCAGATCAGGTCCCAGGCATTCCAAGCCATTTTGATCAATATGTGGGTAGTATAAGGGATAATTCTCAACTGTTCCTGATTTTCAGGGACATTCCCAATTTTGACTGAAATTTTAGCTCTGTCCCTCTTAATCCCACCTTAAAATGGTGACTTTTAGAGAAAAAGCTGATGAATTACAGTTAATAAATAAATAATGTCAATACTTAGAGTTACTTCTTTTACTTTAGAAAATGTATACTCACTCATGTTTTATTTTATCATTGACTCAAGTTAATAATATTAATATATGAAAAGTGTCCCTGACTGTCCCTAACTATTTCTGGATTTGTCCCTGATTCTGTTGTAATTTGTCCCTGACTGGTTGAGCCCTATGGTATAATGCAACCAAAAATATGTATTTGCACTTGGTTTGTGAAGAATCTTTTTGGAGTGGAAACAAGCTGCAGTGTGGGGTGGCAGGATTGGGATTCCTGGAGAGGTCTACAGTCCATGGTAAAGAATGGGGGCTCTAACCCTACTAAATACTGGCCAACTATCTGTGGACAAAGATCTGCAATAAATGATTATGTGCTGTTTACAGGTTTGCTGGTAGGATATAATGAAAAAAAAATTCTAGATATAAGTCATCTCAGTTTGATCCTTAATCCAGATGGTATTTTGTCTACATCCAGCCACTAAAGGAATGAAAAAAAGAACCTGACAGTCAAGGCAAAAAGGGGAAAAAATTACAGAAAAAGTATATCTGCAAGCTTCTTTGCTAATATTGTTTTCCATTTCATTCATTTATTTATTAATTATGCATCAGGACAAAAGAAAATTAACATAAACATACTTTGAATGGAACAGAAATTATAGCTGTACTGAAAACTGTAAACTAAGCTGACATTCTCTACACACAGAATAAAATCATAACTTCATGTACTTTCAGTAGCGAATTTTTGTGGTTCCAAAGTAGCTCTTCTGTAGGCTCCCTAAAACTCACACAGTGGCTTCGTTATTATTGCTTTATTTATTTTGAACTAGGGTGGAAGGTTGGTATAATGGTTAAAGTGCTTACCTTACAGACACAAAATGCAGGGTTTGATTCCCACATGGGATAATTGGCTAGGCTTAAAATATCTCACAAGGGCAGTTAGCCTAGTACTAATATATGAACCTATATAAAAAAAAAAAAAAAAGGTACTTATGTATTATCGCAACCACAGTTGGTCTGCAAGGACTGCATTCTCGGCAGCGTTCCATTCTCAATTAAATATCGTGGTGCCAAGAATGCCATGAATGAATGTGTGGTTATAATATGGAGCAGAGCAAATAATCAGTCACTTATAGCTTGTACAGTTTACTTTTTTGTGAAATTAAAATTAAAACCTATGTATCTAAAGTTATTAATAAAGATGGATGCCTGAAAGTGCGTGTGTGTGAGTGTGTATGCGAAAGTCAGAGGAGTACAATGAGAAGTCAACATGTAGAAAACATATACAGTAAAACACACTGACTAGCAACATAAAAAATAACATATATATTACAATACCTTCTCCCAATAATATATACAAATTTAATTATTAATAATAATATTAGAGAAACATTTCATATTCATCAAAACACTTACTCTGCAGAGTCTTCATATTCAATTTCCTACATTAAACTATATGTTAAAAGGGTCATAAAAGAATAAATACTTTTACTGTAAAATAAAAAATAAAATATATATATTTTTAGTAAAAATGAAGCAATAGTGAAACGTACTAAAGTGTGGTTGCATAACAGCCAACCAATAAAGTGGTTGTGATATTACGTTTAAAAAAAGCAAGTCTTCGGCTTATGCTCTCAACATGGTTACAACTATATCTTGTAAAACAAACAAACAAACAAAAAAAAAACCCAGACATTGAAAACATAAGCAGAAGAGTTGAATAACTGCATTCGTTTTAACGCTTGCCAGCAGGTTAATTCATCTAGATATTGAAATCATAAGCAGCAGGTTATTTCAATTAGAATGGAACATTGCTGAGAAGAGAATGCAATCCATGCAGACAGACAGTGGTTGCGATAATACGTAAGTACCAAAACAAATTTGTTAACCAAGGTAGATCACTAACCCCATTGGGTCCCAGGAAACATTTTCCTTATGCCACAAAACATTTTTAAGCCACAGCCCTTGTCTGTAGTCCACTAAAGATCATGTTTGTCAAAGGCACATTGTACAGCTTCTGAGAATCTCCACTAAGGTCAGGTTTTTGAATGTTAGAGTGCAGTTCTTCTTATAGAATTTGGTTTCTGTAAATGATGCATTGCTGACTAGGTGATGGAGAAATGTATGCTACATTGCCTATTTCTGTGCCTGTGTTTCAGGTATAATAGGTAAGTACCATCCCATTCCATAGTCACAAGCCCTGTCAAAGCCAGGTCTGCTTTTATAGCTGCACACCTTGACAGGATTACAAACCTTACATTTGAAGAAAATAGAAGCACTTAAGATCCCTGAGCAGCATGGTGGTTCTGTGAAGAGAGTAATAGACCCGTACAGTCAGTGGGACTGTCCGAAAAAATTATAAAGTGAACTCACACTATTCATGTTTTCTGCGGAGGACTTTGCTCCCCTCATCCCTGTCTATGGGAATATCCTGTCAAACCCCACCATTTAATTATAGCCTGAGGTCACTGCAGCTCAGGGATAGAAACGCTATCAGCAATTTACACAATAAGCTGCAACAAATCAATCAGCCAAGATTTATAGAAAGGTTGGTCTTAAATCAACAGTGACTGTTCCAGCTTGGATCATGGTGAAAAGCGTTTGAAAATGTCAATTTTGCGGACTTCGTAAATAAATAAATTAATGAAAGCTCTATGCTGCCCCCTAGTGAATAGCTATGTAAATCACTGTAAATAAATCTTTGAGAAATGAAAACTACAGTAAACAAATATGTATCTTAAAGATAATGAGAACGACATTGGGCAGTTGTTGTGAAAAGCAATTTGCAACTTACTACACGTGCTGCTGTTCCATTTGTATACTTCTCTACTGAGTATAAAAAGACATTGTTTATGTCACTTTAGAGTTTACATTACTCAGGGGACTACCTGTCCCAGCATGGAACAGAGACATGTAAGGTCACCACCACTGCCCCATACAGTGATAAGATGGAGGATCAGTGCTTGTACTGGAAGAGAGGTATATCTGTCCACATATACATCTTGACATTTCCTAGACAGTCCTGAGACAGATCATGACTCTACTATGAATAAAACAGGTCTCCCCTGAAAAGAGGCAACTAGGCCAGTGTGACTAATCCAGCCAAAAATGATAAATAATAAAGTTTATATTGCAGTAAATAATTTAAGGAACTCTGCCCTCCCACATATGTAACACAGTATGGTGGGAGTATCAAAATTAGATTTATTTATTGCTTGTTGACTGGATGGATGAACTGGTCACAAGATGCTTTTCAGCCATAACCTGCAACACAAGGCACAAGCAGAAATTACAACATCACTTACACCATTGTCAGAAGAATATTTTCAGAGGAGCACAGCAATAATTTTGAAATAATAGAAATGCACTTATGATGAACAGTTATTGTATTTTCTGAAACACATTTGCTCAGTGAAATCTTTGCATCCCATTGCAGGGCACCTGCATATTAAAAGTATGCAAATGGGTCACCTGCAATGGAGTGGTATTCTTGATAGGCTCTCCAAATCCATACAAGGAGCTTGTCCTAGTTGGGACTAACAAAAAGCAGAGAAAGGTGAGCCTTTAAGGTTTTAAGATCCTTGATGGTACCAACAGTGGTATGTGACTGCAATCCAACTGACCTGTAAGTTAAATACATACATATGTATGTGTGTGTATATGTATATATACATATATATATATATATATATATATATATATATATATATATCAGAGCCACATTGTGGCAATTGGCCATGGCTAAGGATGTGGTCGTGTCAGAGACTGAAGATGCAGTGCCTGCAAAACTGGAGTGAGAACACTTTGATTCTAATTGAATTCACCTCTTTTTCTCAGGAGTACAAGTACTGATCAGGAAATTTTCCATCCTGTATGGGTTTATAAGAGCTCTTTAAGTTACTAAAAAAAAAAAAAAAAACATAAAAAATCATAGGTAAGATGGCTTTGCTAAATGCCAACAGTCTCAGTAATAACATATGTGATATAGAAACATGTCACTGTTAAAAGAAGTTGATGTCTGTGCCATTGTTGAAGCTTTACAGTGCAAACTTTCTGAGCTCCATTGGAGTGAATGAGTTAAGATTCAAAAAGCATGTTGCAAATTCCTGGATATATCTTTTTGTTTCCTTGTTGCAGATCTGAGGTGACAGGTGATATCTCAATATTTGAGAAAATGCACCTGAAAATCAGAAGCCAAGAAAACAAGTTTGGACTATAAATTCTTCATAGAGCAATATACTCTAGTGGTTCTGAATATAACAATATAGAAACCTGTACTGGACTATCTGCATCCCCTACAGATAATAAACCTTTCCTGACTAAACTCCAGGATGCAAAAATCAATTGAAATACAGTCCTTATGAAAGATTTTAACAACTCAGACACCGACAGGTTAAGGTCCTCAACACATAATAAATATGCCCAAGTATTAGTCCTATGGGACTTCCAAGATGGCTACACATTGAGTACCATCTTAATTCTAGCTCCCACAGTGTGAAAACAGAAACTTAGAAGAGAAAGCCAGTGGACCTAAACTTCTGGATAAATGTCAGTAACTGGCTAGTAAGTGCACTGCCTGGATGCCAGGAAAAAAGAAATACAGAGGGTCTGATGGAAAATCATCTACAAAAGGTGACAAAGAAACATGACTGTGAAAAGTACTGCAGCTGTTCATCAAAAAGCAGTTCAAACTCCAGACATGACTTCCAGCAACCTAGAGGAAAGTATAATGCAACTGCACACAGACCTGACTAAAATAAATGAAATACTAATGGAGTCTATCATCTCAAACAATAAAAGGATGGAAAAATGGAAGAAGCTTTAAATAGATATTCAGATGCTGTGATAGAATTGCAAAACACAGAGGTGGAAATGATGAAAATGCTGGCTGAATATGAGACTGCACAAAAACAGACATTTCAAAAAATAATAGAATTAGATGACAGAGCATAGAGGGAAAACCTGAGATTGAGAGAAGCTGGAAGGAGCAGACTGTGTTAATTTTATGAAAGCACAAATAAGCAACTGGACTGGTATTCCACAACAGGAATTGTTAATTGAAGGGGTACATTGTGTGAATGCTCCAAACCTGGCTATGATAAAGCAACCTAGATGTTTAATATTAAAGATGTACTTCTACCAGCAGAAGGAGGTGATTCTGACAAAACTGTGGCAGAAGGACAAAGTACTAAGAGTGGTAGACAGCAGAGTGTTTGTGGAGAATGACTACTCATAGTATACCAGGCAGAAGAGGAATACATTTATTCCATTATTTAGGGAATGTCAAGAATCAGGCATGAGATTCAAACTGCTGCACCCAGCTATCTTTAAAATTTAATTTCCCTGGAGGGACAATATCATTTTTTGATGAAGTACATGCTAAGGAAGAAATACAAAAGTTTGTCCAACAAAAGTGAGCTGTGAAATAGAAGGAGATTCTTCTTGTTGTTCTTCTGGTAATAAAGACCACAGAGAGACTGTGCCAGTAAAATTGTTTCCAATGTTTCCATAAAAAATGCTTGAGTTAAGGAAAAAAGTACAAGAATTGACTAGAAGAATTAAGAGTACATTGGAAATAAAGCAGAGATGGAATTTGGGAGAAGGAGACTAACAGAAATAAAACCAGTAACTTGGAAATTAACAAATGTGGGATTACAAAGCAATAATTATATCTGTGAAACATGGCAGAACAAGAAAATCTGGAAATACTGAACTTTCTTGGACTTTGTGTGGTATACATGTTAGGGTGCATACTGGACCTATACAGCAGGCTCTTTCTCCAACACTCTTTCCAATACAGTTCAGTATTCAGTTCACCATTCTTGTTAATGGTCAGGTGAACATCCAAAAAATGTATGCTAACCTGCGACTGTGTAGAAGTAAACCTAAGAAAGAAAGTGCTGTTATTCAAATACTCAATAAACTCATTTGGTATTTCCAGTGTATCATTCCATAACAGGAAGACATCATCAACAAAATGCTTACAGTATTGAATGAAGCAAGAAAAAGTATTCTCTATAGTGATAACAGTTAGTTTATTCATAGACATTCCATAAATATTATAATATACTATAATCATAGCCAGCCTTAGTCATAGGCCAACTAGGCAGCTACCCATGGCAGCATTCTAGCAGGGACAATCTAGCTGGGGTGTTGCAAGCAAATTCCATTTTGCACTCACAAGCTCTTAGTGCTACCCCCTCCTTGGACACCTATCATGTGAAAATGGACACGTCTCTCAAAATTCTACCCCCTGAAACACTAAATAAATGTAAATAACATTTTCAGCTATCCCTGCTAAAGCTATTAAAACTATTGTTTTTAGATTAACAATATTGCATCTGTTGTTAAAGGTATTCATTTAGGCAGTTTTAGTTATGAAAAAAACCCCATGCTGATGTGATGCTCAGAAAAAAATGTACTTAGTAGAGTACAAAGATTATGCCTGGCTACATCTTGTTTTTTAATATTTCATCCTTTATTTATTTTGGTTTTTAAAAAAGATTACTGTACAAAAAATAAATGAATACCAAAAAAGCACCCCTGCTAGAGGAATGAGAGTGGTAACCTAGGGAAGGAAATACTGTAGTTTTTTTCCATTCCATTTTCTGGACTCCTGCTCGACTGCCCATTACCTGCATAGATAATGAATCAGGTAGGTCATGGGGTGACAGAGCATATGCTCTTCTGAACAATCTCACCAGGAGTGTCAACAAGACTTAACAAATAGGCTGATAACTAGAGGTTACAGTAAAGATCGTATTACCCAAACTGTAACCCAGGTAAATCATATGCAGAGATCCCAACTTTTGGAATATCAACATAGAACTACTGGACACAGAACACAGGTATCCCAACCAGTTAGATTAGTGACAACATTTGGTAGTAATACTCCAAGATTTAGGGATATTATTAACAATCATTGGGATATTCTACTTGCACATGAACATTTGAATGGGATACTGCAAGATAGATGTGCATTTTCCTACCATAGAGGTAGAACTATCAACTCACATCTCACACATTACAAATATTACAATCCACCCATCCCAATGCAGAAAACATTATTTGGTGACTCATTAGTAGGCTGTGTCCCTTGTGGTCGCTGTAGTGCATGTACACACATTTTCAAAACCAAAGAAGTTACCAGCTATAACACCTCTAAAGTGTATCAGATTAGAGTTTTTGGTAACTGCAGCAGTGACTGGTTAATCTACTTAGCTACTTGCACTTGTTCATCTTTCTATGTCGGACAAACATCTAGACCCTTTAGACACCGCATAAGCGAACACTTAAGTGAGATCAGAAATAAAAGGATTTCTAATGCCCTCTATAAACATACCATCACACGCACAACTGCGAAATTCAAGTTCACCATAATAGATAAAATTCAAATGCACAGAACTTCCAAAGCAGGTTGGCATGATATATAAAATAATACAGAATCCTCTTGGATGATCAGGCTAAGGGCTCTATTCAGACCTGGCCTTAATGAATTAAGATAGATGTTGACTTGGTGGTTCTGTCTTATATCAATCTAATTATTTTGAGTGTATCTCTTTAAACATTGTGATATAAAAGCAAACACTAGGATGTGCTCTAATGGAATTTTTTATTGCACTGAAGAAGGCTTGAATCTTCAGCCGAAACCAGTTTGCTTGATATTCTACATGGAGTTGCCACAATAAAGCCTATTTATTTTTATCTTCTTTTTGTGCTGGATTGCTTTTGACTGTACAGGCTATAATGGTATAATCCGTGCACTTTGTCTACCCTGCATGGCTTTTGGTCTGTTCCCTATGTGACTTACTCACACACTGGAGACTCTTGGGAAGAATGGCTGCATAAATCAGTGGCTTAACATACATTGTCTGCTTGTTCAACTGTTCAGTTTATAACACTTTTTTTGTGTGTTATGGGAACTATTCTCCTGTTTGGGGACTTTTACTACCTATGGGCGTTGGATCAATACTGGTGCTTTGCTTTCCATCTTTGGATGCTTTACTTAGTGGCTTGGACGAATTGGGGTCGCTTAATCTTATGGTCATCTAACTACATCATTATCTAAAGTCTGGACATGAAACTGGGTTCTCTACAAAAACGATTCGATTCTGGGAAGTTATTTGAAGGTGAGGCTGTTGCCGCAAGCTAAATATTTAATGTGCGGGACTGGGCCTCTTAGCCGGGAACTGTGTTGAGTTTTCTTGTGTCCGTTGTATTTCTTGTGCTCAGGTACTTCCATTGGATTGAGTGGTCAATTTCTAACATCGGCAGTGCATTGTTTTTTCACTTCTCAAACTTTCAATCTGGACAGTACAGATATATTACTAGATGTGTTCTGATGATATAATGTTGCCAGAACTTTTTGGGCTTATTTGATATATATTTCTCTGTATAACCGGTTGAACTTGGACCTTTTATACTATATGTACTAACCAATGGGACATGGTTGCAATTGATGCACTTTGGTGTGTATTGGCGAATCTGTGATGCGATCTAGGAAAGACGCCATTTTTGCAGTTTAACAGGGAACGCCAGAGACATTTAAACCATTTGGAGTTACGTATATGGTTTTTTGATGGGATTTGGACTTTATAACTCTTTTCCGAGATCTTTCTATTGATTAGTGGGCACTTGGGAAATCTACTCTTTGAAATTGCTTATAAATATTTTGTTAATTTTCCATTATTTTACATATATATGTTATATGGCGGTTTTGACATGTTTAATCAGAATTTTTTTTGCTATAGATATATGTAGCTATACATTCATATATCAGCTGTACAGGAGAATTAGCATTCACAGTCTACACCACATATATATACATTTGGGCGAGGGATTTATGGTTGGAGAATGGTCATGCAGACATTAACCAATCCAGATATTACCCACCTACGAGTCTAAGTCTTGATGACTTCTTGGTGCGCAGGTTTAGTCCAACACAATATGTTATAACTATTAAGTTTTGTACTTGGGGACTCAAACATGAGTTTCATATGTAATATCGACCTATTATTGTATTTTTGACTTTTGAGTTCACCAAATGCTAGTTGACAACTATCGTATTATGGTATTTATTGGCCATTTAATTGTCTTAACTCTAGGGAACTTCTAGTTCTCTATGATTAACCTTCTATTAGCAGATGACCAGGATATAAGTGGCCACTTTTCATGTTATACACTGAGGGGCTATATTTGCTATATTGAGTCTGATGGCTTACAGAATATATTAATGTGATATGTGGCTAAGATGAAGGTCAGCTACAATTTTATGCTTTCTGAATACATCTATATGAACACTAATGTGATATAGGGCTAAGACGAAGGTCAGCCATTATTCTGATTATTTCAAATAATTTGGAGTCATTTACTATTACCCAATTGGTATTTAGCTTTGCTCAGCCAGGCCTGCTTCCCCTTTTTTAAAATACACATGATTAGTATTTGGCCAGGCCAAGTAGTTGAGACGAAGGTCAGCTACTGATTCAAGGATGTATAGTCCACTCCAGACTCAAGATTCTGATATATAGGGCATGTAGTCCCCTTTTGGAGTTTTGTTATGATCAGCACTTGGTTAACTCAATAGTTCTTTATATCATTATTTACACACATTCTTTACATTGTTTGATGAGCTCCAGTTTATGACCCAAGTAAAAAATATTTAGACTATGCCATTATAATATACACATACTATATATATACATATTTGGTATTACATACACCAATTTTTATATTTTTTCTTTATATACAGATGTGTATTTTTATACATATATTGGCAGAGGAATAATAACAACATTATTTTATAGTGTTGCTTCACCTGGCACCATGGATCTCACTGGGATTCTACAGGGTCTTTCTGCGGATAAAGACAATTTAGACGTCTTTGGCTTACAGCCACCGAATTCTAGTGATTTCACTACTGATATGGTGGATGCCAAACATCTTTGTGGTGTATTATTTCAGAAATTAACCAAGAACATGAGAACATTAAGGGCCAGCATTTGGTACCTCAAACTGTTTAAAGCTTATAAACTTAAAAACATAACACCATGAGGATTAAGAATCCGAATTCAACCATTGGTGGGTATTATTGATGACCAGCTGTCAACAGATTAGGCCCAAACACAACACCAAGCATCCATGTTGTTTGTAGACACACTGATTGCATATTACGAAAGGATGATAGAAACTCAGACTTTAGAAATTAATGCCAATTGCCAATAAGCCAAGGCTTATGAGTCTGAAAGCTTCTTTAATAGCCATTTGACCAACTTGGCTAAGGATTTAGCTACATTAGAAGAACAACTTATCAAAAAGAAAACTCAGAAATTTCAGAGACATTGCTGATTATGAAAAAGGGAAACCTTTTGTCATCCAAAAAAGTGTTCGATTTTCTGACCCTAGTTATAGATCTACTATTGTCTATACTTAGAAAAACAACGTAATCACCAAGTGGGACTTCAGAGGATGAGTCCTCCTCTGCCACTGATTTTGATTGCCCTTCTAACCAAGATTCTCCAGTGGCCAAACGCAAACAAACATCAGACCCTTTAGGCATAAAAAACGCAGAGGGGGGAGAAAACATAGAAAGAAATACACAGAACATACAACAATTGTTCCAGAAAATTGTAACTCAATAGACAATGTACACAATATCTCCTCATACAAATTGTCAGATATACACAATAAAGTATTGAACAAGGGTCTTAATTTTGTACCTACTTCTGTTGTACCTCAGCATGTTTTAGTTAATGAATTGAATGACTTTTGCAGATTACTTAATCTCAAAATATTTTTTTCAGATACTGAAAACACTCAAAGATCTACTGGGTTTTAGTTTGGGAGATCTGACTTCCAACCCCCCATGGATAAACATGTGGCTATATTTAAAGAATGCTTTCTTAAGGATTTACACTTTTCTCAAGGGCATCAGTCAATTTGATACAACTTGACTAAGCAAGAACAGCAAGCACTAAATGTACTCGGTTCTAATCACAATATAGTCATTTTAGCAGCTGATAAGGGAGGTGGCATTGTAGTGATGTATTGGGAGATATATCAGGCTGAGGCGGACAAACAACTATCTGATGCCAATTTTTATATACACATGGTTGTTGATCCTATGGCAAATTTCAACACATTGATACCTTCCTAGATCTAGCTATGGAGGAGGGCATTATTAATCAACATACATGTAAACAACTTAAGGTTTCAGACCCGATCCCTCAGTATTTATATTTACTCCCCAAGATACATAAACACCCTACATGTCCACCAGGTAGACCCATTGTATCTGGTAAGGGTTCTCTTACTGAACCTTTGTCTGCTTTCCTGACACACTACTTACAACCATTACTGTCCATGGTCAGGTCCAGACTCAAAGACACTACTGAATTTCTGAATATCATTCGTGATACAAAATTGGAATCGAACTGGTATCTTTGCACACTGGATGTCACCTCCCTTTATACAAGTGTACCACATGGGGCTGGATTACTGGCAATTCAATATTGGCTAGAGAAATCCAAATTGTACACTTCGGGTTTCAACAACTTTTTACTCAATATAACAGAATATGTCTTAACTAAAAACATTTTCTATTTTCATGGTAAGTCCTATTGGCAAGTCAGAGGTACAGCCATGGGAGCATCTTTTGCTCCCATTTATGCTGACCTATTCATGGGGTTTTTTTGAAGAGCAGCTAATTTATGACATCAACAACAATTCTTTCTTAGACGAGTTAGATATTTGGAGACGATATCTGGATGATTGTTGGATGGTATGGCGGGGTGATGTAACATATGTACATGAATTTGTTACATATCTCAACAGCAATAGATGGGATATTCATTTCACTCTAAATATTGAATATCAACAAATAATTTTTTTGGATGTTATTGTTACTTGACAAGAAGATCATACGCTGGAAACTTGGGTACATAGAAAATTTCCAAAATACAACACCTTACTTCATGCTTCTAGTCATCACCCCCGCCATATTATCAACAACATCCCAAAGTCCCAATATTTACATATCAAGCGCATATGCTCTTCTGAACAATCTCACCAGGAGTGTCAACAAGACTTAACAAATAGGCTGATAACTAGAGGTTACAATAAAGATCGTATTACCCAAACTGTAACCCGGGTAAATCATGTGCAGAGATCCCAACTTTTGGAATATCAGCACAGAACTACTGGACACAAAACAAAGGTATCCCAACCAATTAGATTAGTGACAACATTTGGTAGCAATACTCCAAGATTTAGGGATATTATTAACAATCATTGGGATATTCTACTTGCACATGAACATTTGAATGGGATACTGCAAGATAGATGTGCATTTTCCTACCGTAGAGGTAGAACTATCAACTCACATCTCACCCATTACAAACGTTACAATCCACCCATCCCAATGCAGAAAACATTATTTGGTGACTCATTAGTAGGCTGTGTCCCTTGTGGTCACTGCAGTGCATGTACACACATTTTCAAAACCAAAGAATTTAGCAGCTGTAACACCTCTAAAGTGTATCAGATTAGAGTTTTTGGTAACTGCAGCAGTGACTGGTTAATCTACTTAGCTACTTGCACTTGTTCATCTTTCTATGTCAGACAAACATCTAGACCCTTTAGACACCGCATAAGCGAACACTTAAGTGAGATCAGAAATAAAAGGATTTCTAACGCCCTCTATAAACACACCATCACACACACAACTGCGAAATTCAAGTTCACCATAATAGATAAAATTCAAATGCACAGAACTTCCAAAGCAGGTTGGCATGATATATTAAATAATACAGAATCCTCTTGGATCATCAGGCTAGGGGCTCTATTCAGACCTGGCCTTAATGAATTAAGTTAGATGTTGACTTGGTGGTTCTGTCTTATATCAATCTAATTATTTTGAGTCTATCGCTTTAAACATTGTGATATAAAAGCAGACACTAGGATGTGCTCTAATGGAATTTTTTGCTGCACTGAAGAAGACTTGAATCTTCAGCCGAAACCGGTTTGCTTGATATTCTACATGGAGTTGCCACAATAAAGCCTATTTATTTTTATCTTTTTTTTGTGCTGGATTGCTTTTGACTGTACAGACTATAAGGGTATAATCCATGCACCCTGTCTACCCTGCGTGGCTTTTGGTCTGTTCCCTATGTGACAGAGGAAGACATCAACAAATTCAGAGGTGAAAGCCTGTTATAAAGAGAAGTTTGGTGATGGTGTGCGATAAATATGTATACATGGTTTCACTTCAGAAGCCTGAATGATCACAAGCCTAAATTGCATAAGCTGGAAGACCAAAAGCCTGAAATTTTCAAAAGCCTGAAAACTCAAAAGCCTGAATCCCATAAGACTGAAAAGAGATAGGATACATATACTGACTGAAGACAACGCAAACCAGATTACATTCCACCAAATATAAGCAGGGGAATGTGCCGTCCTGCAGCCCCATGTGGGGGGCTGTGCCCCCCCACAAACACAGACACATACACATACCCTGCTACATAAATATATCAACTTCGAGATTGCACTTCACAACACTAAAGTGCAATCTCGGAGTTGATATATTTAATTAGCAGGGGGGTGTGGGGGCTCAGCCCCCCACATGGGGGGTGCAGGGGGGCTTGCTCCCCTGCCCATACTTGGGATAAACTGCTATCCTTTGTCTTGTATGAGTTTTTGTGTGTCATTTTTTTGTGTTCTGCATATTTTCAGTATTCTGGGATTCAGGCTTTTGAGTTTCCAGGCTTTTGAAATTTCAGGCTTTTGGTCTTCCAGCGTATGCAATTCAGGCTTGTGATCATTCAGGCTTCTGAAGTGAAACTGTATACATATATATATATATAGGTTTACATATATATATATATATATATATATATATATATATATAGGTTTACATATATATATATACATATATATATATATAGGTTTACATATATATATATATATGTTTACTACTGAAACCTTGAAACTGCATAGGTCGACCGGTCATATGGTTGACCCGAAATCCTGAATCCAGGACAGCGAAATTGTGGCCAGGTCGAAACTGAATACATCGACACCCATAGATCGATGTATTCGACATAGCAGGAGACAACATCAGTCACCCATGCTATGCAGCTTACCATACCATGACATTCCATAGTCAATGGTATGTGTATTTTACTATTTTGCAGAGGGGCAAGCACCACTGCACCCCCATGTGGGGGGCTGCTCCCCTCACACCACCTGCAAATTATATATATCAAGTCCAAGATTGCACTACAGTGAGGAAAGGGGTTAATTACCTGTTCCTCACTGAACTGCAATCGCCGCTCAAAATTCCAAACTCAAATACTCAAACTACACTACCCATTCAATGTGGTGTAGACGATGTATTTCGGTTCGCAAAACTGCCCATTGGAAAAATGCATTTCGACAATGTCACTCTTGATCAAATGCAGTTCCTTGTGGTGATTGTAAACCTATATATGTGTCAGAAGCCTGAGTTTTCAGAAAGTCAAAATTCTTATTGTCGAGATGATATGACTGAGTTGCCAAAAGCTTGAATCTCAAAAAACAACAAAAATCTACCTTTTTTCTAAATTTGTGCAGGGGAAAAGCCCCCCTGCACCCCCATACCCCCTGCATATTATATATACCAACTGCGAGATCACACTACAGTGAGGAAAAGGTTAAATTCTCCGATCCTCCGTGTACCACAATCTCCATTCAAAAGCTTTGGAAACTCAATCATATCGTCTTGACAATATGAATTTCAAGTTTCTGAAACTCAAGCTTCTGAAGGGGATCCATATATATCTATATCTATCTATATATCTATATATCACTCTCTCGCTATATATATATATATATATATATATATATATATATATATATATATATATATACACACATAGTGTGTGTGTGTGTGTATGTGTATGTGTCTGTCTGTCTATGTGTTTGTGTTCCCACTTTTTACTGTTACTGGCACACAGCTGTTATTCCATCAATTTTCTAAGTTTATGAGAACAATATTTAAAATATATCCCTGATTTTGGCCCTCCTCTCCATTACTTTAATTTTGGCCAGATTTCTTGTGCTAATAAGTTAAGAGGCATGTCCCATATACTTTTTTTTTATCTTGGTAAACCAAAGATGGTTTCAGTCTTTCAAAAATGCCAGACATGGCAGTTTTGTGCTTCTCAGAAAATGTTTGTTGATGCAAAACCTGTTGTTCTACATAAAATGTTGACCTGTCTTTGGGGGGAATATGAATAATGGCTGCATTTTGCTCATTATTCTGAATTTTCAGGATTACTGTCATTTGTATAAAAGAACTTGGAATACTTCAATGTGCAGCTACTGCTTTCATGGAACAAAACTGAATTATAATATATTGCCTGTCGTGTTTAGCTATAATTGCTGGGTGGGAGTGTGAGGTGTTTGTAGAAAATAAGTGACCCTCTTGTTTTCTCAGTATAAAGAACCATTACCTGGTTGTTCAGAAATGTTGTACATTTGCAAATTTACTGTGATTTATGTGAAGCAACTTGGAATACTTCAAAGTGTGGTTAATGCTTCTTAATGCTTCCATAGAGCAAAGCAGAAATACAATATATGCTGTCATTTTTGGCTATAACTGTTGAGGGTCTACCTTTAGAAAGTAACTTTCTTGTTGCTTTTCTCAATTTAACCTGTCAGCGGTGGTGGTGCTGCGGTAGCATTGTCACCTCACAGTAAGACGCTGTCCAGTTCGATTCTCAGCTAGAGCATCTTCTGCGTGGATATTTCGTGAATGGGCGTACCTTTGTTGAAGGTTATGCATCAGGGCTGGTAACTCGGCATGTAAAAAACAACTACCAATCATTAGCGGACCGGAGTTCTGCTGTGGCGACCCCTAACTGGGAAAAGCCGAAAGACGCAACAAAGTTTCTGGCTTTGCAGGATTAGTGTGGATTTGTAAGATTACTATGATTTAAGTGAAGCATCTTGGAATACTTTACTGTGTGACTGCTGTTTACTACTGTTTCCATTGAACAAAGTTGAATACAAGGCTTAACTTGCTTTAAATATTCTGCACCATTTTCTTGCAGGTTTGGAAATGGCTTTAAAAGACTGATGGCAAGAGAGGAATGGCCATATTCAGCTAGGGGACTTCTGTTCCCCCATCACTCCCTCCATATACCAAATCAACTGTTACTAACACACTTTTAAAAAACAAACTTTGTGGTCCTGTAGTGGGGGGCAGAACCCCCTATGAACATTATGCTGCCTGTCTTAATACATGGAGGGAGTGATTGACTAGAAGGAGGAGGTGCGGTTTGCTATTGCACACCATACGGCTGTTTAAAGTAAGTTTTTTCAAATACAGTACATGGGTATCATTTTAGCTATAGTTGCTGAGGAGGGAATGTCTATAGAAAGTAACTGACCCTCTTGTTTTTGTTCACTTTAAACAGTCACTGTTGAGTTTGAGGAGTAGTGTGGATTTGCAGAATAAAAGTGATTTCTGTGAAGCAACCTGGAATACTTTAATGTTTGGCTACTGTCTGCATGGAAATTGACACGGCTGAAATACAATACAATACTTAGCTGTAATTTTTTATCATGGTGATATGAGGGAATGCTAACTGCTGAGTGGGATTTGGAGCTGTCTGTTAAAAGTAATTGGCATCTTGCTCTTTGTTCAATTTAAGCAGTCTCTATCTGGCTTTCAGGACTAGAGTGTATTTGTGTAAAGTAAAAATGACTACTGAAATGGATATTTGAAATATGCACAGACAAAGTAGCTATAACTGTTAGGGCTGCCTTTGAAAGAAAATGACTAGGTGCTGCTGTTGTGTGCTCATTATTCTGGCTATGCAGAACTAATGTGAAATGTGTGAAGCAACTTTGAGTACATTTAATGTATGGCTACTGTCTGTTTGAACTACATTACATGGCTGTCCTGTACTATCATAAGCAATATCTGTATTTTATGCAGAAGTGGATATAACTCCCTGTTGGGGGGGGGCAGTCTCGATGAAAGTAACTGACCCTTTTGTGATTTGCTCAATCTAAGTCTTCTTTCAAAGCAATAAGACATAAAATGTGACGCAGAATATCCAGACCTTCACAGCTGCTGGAGGTTTGTGGCTCCTTCATCCCCAACCCCTTTACACTGCAGCTAATTACCAGCTGGCTGATGACTTGAATGCTTTTTGCTGCAGGTTTGATAAGCCTGAGGCTACAAATGACACTTTTGCCAGCTCTGTCAGTGTTCGGACTTATATGACTCTCTCTTTCACACATTCTTACATTCAGCCTGCATTAATTATCTCTGAGGAGGATGTGTGTCAGTTTTTTAAAAGACAGCAAATTATGAAAGCAGCTGGGCCACATGGGGTTTCACCCTCCTGTTTAAAAACCTGTGCTAATCAACTGGCTCCTGTTTTTACTTGGATTTTTAATAAATCATTAGAGTTGCATGAAGTTCCCTTATGTTTCAAACAAGCCACAATCATTCCAGTGCCTATAAAATCCAGTATAACATGACTTAATGACTACAGGCATTTTGCTTTGACATCGGTGGTAACGAAGACTTTTCAGAGGCTGGTGTTAGCTCACTTGAAGGATATTACAGATCCCTCATTGGACCTCCTTCAGTTTGCTTATCAAGAGAACCAGTCAGTGGATGATGCAGTTAATATGGGCCTGCACTATATCTTGAAACATCTTGACAACCCAGGGACATATGCAAGGATTCTGTTTGTGGACTTCAGCTCTGCATTTAATACAATAATTCAAGAAATTCTTCACTTGAAACTCTCCCAGCTTTCCATTCCTCCCTCCACCTGTCAATGGATCACCAATTTTCTAACCAATAGGAAACAGCAGGTAAAACGCGGGAAATTTACATCTAGCCATCGCACAATCAGTACAGGTGCTCCCGAGGGATGTGTGCTCTCCACACTGATTCCTAAAAATTCATGGACTGCTCAGTGTGAAGCCTAGTATCTACATAACTTGATTGAATGTGTGTGGGACAGACTGAGAGCTCTAGTGTTAACATAGGAACAGATGCTGGTAAAACAGAACTCAGTAAATATAAAATTACAAAGGTGGAGTTCACCTAACCAACAAAACAATACTCTACTTTTGTTTTCTAACTTCAAAGTCACAATCCCTTGGTGAAAAAATAAAATAAAAGATCTCTCAAGCCAAACATTGTGCAACAACCAAGTCAGAATAAAAAGCTAGGCAAAATTACACTATTCCATTCACTCAAAATCATTTTGAAACAAATACATTTGATGACTTCTGTTTTGTAGATAACAAATTTTAATAAAGTTGCAGAAAACCCCAGAATGACTCTTACTACCAAATTCTCTCTTCACCTTTCTGAATTTGTACTTATTTCATTTTAGATGGTTATGCATGACACGTTATTCTATTGCAATTTTTATTACATGTCATTGGCAAAATCCACAGTTTTATTTTGTATCTCTTCTATTATGCACTAAGAATATTATAATGTTTTGCTGAATTGCTAAATGGAACTTTTCTATCCTGGATAGTTCTGTAAATGGTCCGCTACCTAGTTGAATGCATAATGAACAGTAACATAAATCCTGAAAATGCCTTATAGTTAGTATTTTAACTGCTTCTGTATTTTGTTTTCTGTTTTCTAATCCTGTTACAAGGTGTTGTACACCTCTGCATTTCTGTGATCGTGTTCTGTAGGTGAGCTTTGTTGTGGTTAATGATATTACCAGCACCTTGGTGGGAGGGAGTGTTCATTAATGTGCTCCCCTGTGAGTGTCTTTACTATTGCCAGTGAAATTACTTTTTATTGTTATGACATTACAGGGTGGCCGCAGTGGTGCAGCAGTTAGCATTGCCACCTCACAGCAAGAGGTTCTCCGGTTCGATCCTGGGCTGGGGTGCCTTCTGTGCGGAGTCTGCATGTCCTCCCTGTGGTCGCATGGGTTTCCTGCGGGTGCTCCGGTTTCCTCCCACATCACAAAGACATGCTGTAGGTGGATTGGACACTCTAAATTGGCCCTAGGTGTGTGTGCATGTGTGTGCCTTCTGTGGAAGGTTGGGCGCCGGGCTGGCAACTTGAAACCGTAAAACTCCACTGCCAATCATGAGCGGACAGGTGATCCACTGTGGCAACCCCTAACTAGGAAAAGCCGAAAGAAGAAGAATTGTTATGACATTACAAGATGCTTCCCTGAATATGAACTTATTTTTCATTGTGTACCTTTGACTTTCTTTTATGTTACTTATCTGACCTTTGTGCTCAAGGTGTATGTCAATGCAGGGAGTCACAGGTTCTTGACCCACCAGTGGTCATAAATATTTCAATTTGAGGGAATATTTTTGGTCTTTTGATTTAGATTATTGCAAACACATCTCAAGGGGAAAATAAATGTTCACTTGTCATGTCAGTCTGATCTTTCTTACTAAAGTTCAAGGTACAACATGTTCACATGAAGTGATACAAAGCTTTAATGGACACTTCTATAACCCTTTAGTCTATTGCTAATTTGTCCTTTGATGACGTGTAATATGACTAAGTTCCTTTTAATATAAACAAAACCCTAATCATTTCTTAGCATCTTGTTGTCTAGTCATCATTCAAGGTTCATGCTGTTTACACTGTTACAAAATTCTTACAGACACGGCTGTATCCTAGTTGTCAATGTCTATTCATCCATTGCTCAATGCTTTAGACAAGGTTTTCTATTATATTTTAAGGTGCTCTGTGATTCTTTTAGAATTTTCACACAGCATTGTCTTTTTGGTATTCTTTGCAGTTTGTGGTGCATTCCATACCCATTAACACTGCTGCTGTTCTGTGCAGATTATTAACAATCCCACCCTTCTGTGTCCATTATTAACACTGCGGCCTCTTCTACACCTGCTATTAATACTGCTGACCCTCTGTGCCCATTAACACTGCTGCACCTTCTTTGCTCGTTTTAAACAGTGCTGTCCCTTCTGTGCCTATTTTTAATACTGCCACCCCTTTTGTACCCATTATTGGCTGCAGCCTCTTCTGTACCCATTAACACTACTGCCCTTCTGTGCAGATTATTAACCCTTCCACCCTTCTGTGCCCATTATTAACACCGCTGCCCCTTCTGCACCTATTATTAACACTGCTACCCCTTCTGTAGCCATTATCACTGCTGCCCCTTCTGTGGCCTTTATTGGGGATTGGCATAGTGGTTAAGGTGTTTACCTTACAGACACAAAGTATAGGTTTGATTCTCACCCCCAGATGCCAGACTAGGCTTTAAAAAAAGGCCACTAGGGTCATTAGCCTTCTAATCACCTATGAACCTATATACCTTTAGTAACACTGCTTCCCTTTCTGTGCCCATTATTAACACTGCTGCCCCTTCTGTACCCATTATTAGCAATACTGCTTTTCTGTACCCATTAACACTGTTGTCTCTTCTGCATCTATTATTAACACTGCTGCCCCTTCTGTAGCCATTACTAACACTGCTTCCCTTTCTGTGCCCATGAACACTGCTGCCCATTCTGTACCCATTATTAGCAATACTGCCCCTTCTGTACCCATTAGTAAAACCCTTCCCCTTCTGTGCCCATTATTAACACTGCTATTCCTTCTGTAGCCAATATTAACAATATTGCCCTTTCTGTACCCATTATTAACACTGCTACCCCTTTTACATCTATTATTAACACTGTTGCCCCTTCTATGCCCTTTATTGGGGGTTGGCTTAGTGGTTAAGGTGTTTGTCTTCCAGACACAAAGTACGGGGTTTGAGTGTCACATCCAGAAGCTGGGATAGGCTTCAAAAAAAGGCCACTGGGGTCATTAGTCTAGTAATCACCTACTGTATGAACCTATGTATCCTTTGTTAACACCGCTGCCCCTTCTGTACCCATTATTAGCATTGCTTCCCCTTCTGTGCCCATTATTAACACTGCTGCCCTTTCTGTAACCATTATTAACAATACTGCCCCTTCTGTACCCATTATTAACACTACTACCCTTTCTAAACCTATTATTAACACTGCTGCCCCTTTTGTGCCCATTATTAACACTAATGCCCCTTCTGCCCTCTCCTCTCTCATATCTCTAATACTCCTTGGACTTTCAAGATGGCTACACACTGAGTAACAGCTTAATTCTAGCTCTCCTGTTATGAAAACAGAAACTCAGCAGAGAAGGCCAGAAGACCTTTGTGTTTCTGGATGAATTTCAGTAACTGGCTAGTAAGTGCACTGCCTGGATGCCAGGAGAAAAGAAAGACAGAGGACCTAAAAGAAAGTCAGAGACAAAAGGTAAGGAAAAAACCACTGACTGGGAAAGGTCTGCAGCTGTTCAGCAAAAAAGCAGTGCAAGCTCCAGACATGACTTCCAGTAACCTAGAGGAAGGTATAAGACAAGGGATAAGAGAAAAGAAAGACAGAGGACCTGAAAGAAAGTCAGAGACAAAAGGTAAGGAAAAAAACACTGACTGGGAAAGGTCTGCAGCTGTTCAGCAAAAAAGCAGTGCAAGCTCCAGACATGACTTCCAGTAACCTAGAGGAAGGTATAAGACAACTACACATAGACCTGGGTAAAATAAATAAAACACTCATGGAGTATATTAACTGAAACAACAAAAGGCTGGAAAAAATGGAAGAGGCTTTAAACAGATATGCAGATGAGGTGATAAAACTGCAAAACTCAGAGGTCAAAATGAAGAAAAGACTGGCTAAATATGAAACTACTCAAAAGGAGATGTTTGAAAAAATAGAATTAGAGGACAGAGCATGTAGGGAAAACCTGATATTTTCAGCTGTACCAGAGAATCTGGAAGGAACAGACTGCATTAATTTTATGAAAGCACAAATAAGCAACTGGACTGGTATTCCACAGTAGGAGTTGTTAGTCAAAAGTGCACATCTTGTGTATGCTCCAAACCTGGCTATGAGAAAACAACCTAGACCTTCAATAGTAAAGATGCAATCCTACCAGCAAAAGGAGCTGATTCTGACAAAACTGTGACAGAAGGACAAAGTACTAAAACTGGGAGACAGCAGAGTGTTTGTGAAGAATGACTACTCATTGTCCATCAGGCAGAAGAGGAGTAAATGTATTGTATTGTTCAAAGAATGTTGAGAAGTAGGCATGAGATTCAAACTGCGGTACTCAGCTATCTTGAAAATATTCTTCTCTAGATGGACAAAATAAGTTTTGAAGTACATGCCAAGCAGGAAATGTAAAAGTTTGTGTCCGACAAAAAATGAGCTGTAAAACAGAAGATGATTCTGCTGACTGTTCTTCTGGTAATAAAGACCACAGAGAGACTGTGCCAGTGAAACCTTTTCTAATGCTGGAGAGCAGGAAGGGAGCATGAGAGTTGACTAGAAAAATTGAGAGTAGGTTGGAAATGAAGCCAAGACAAGATTTGGGAGATGGAGATGAACAGGAATAAAACCAGTAACTTTGAAAATGAAAAATGTGTGATTGCAAAGCAACAATTATATTTGCAAAATATGACAGAACAACAAAATCTGAAAATATTGGACTTTTTGGACTTTGTTGTGCTTGTGGGGGATTCTAAAGCATATGCCCAACTTAATTTCATTAATGTTCAGAAAAATACTTAGGGGAGGGGAAGAGGAGGAAGAAAGTTAACTGTAAGTAAAACTTTTTTTTTCTTAATAGTACTATTTTTATAGTGTATGAGTTTCTTTGCATGCTATAAAGTTTTCTCAGTTATTTTTAAGTGTAATGGGGATACTATTGTAAACAGGTGCTCCTGTTGTATTTTTTTTCTTTCTCTCTTCCTCCTTGTTCAATTTTAAGAAATATAGGCACTGCAATGTAAAAAAAGAAGAAACATCTGCTTAAAAGAGCATGACAAAAGAAAAATTAACCTGTTTTTTTCATTCTTGCATGGAGGATGACGTGATTAAGGCCATTAGCTTGGTCATTGTGATAATTTTTAACAGAAAACAAGTAAATGAAAAAGAATATTGAATGTTGTAAGACTTTTTCTAGTAAATAAATGTATGTTTAGTAGCTTAGTAGCAATTCTGTATCTGGTCAGTCTGACAAACAGAAATTAGCTACAATCTGATAAAGAGAAATTAGCTACAATCTGATAAAGAGACATTAGCTAGAAAAAAAGGGAAACTGGCTAGGAGGTAATGTTCTCTGAAAGCATTCATGCATTTTCCCAGCTGGGAGAGCTATAAAGATAAGACAAAACCAGTTAGCACTTAATAGAAGCACAGTCTACACCATGCATCTTAGCGTGTGTCACACTGCCAGCCCAGCTATCTGGAATTTTATAAATAATTCTATGTCATTTGTGAATATTGATATGATTTATACAGAACTGTATGTTATGTACTGAGCTAAAAATGTAACTACAGCATGTCCTGCTGGCTTAGAATAGAAATGTATATAAACTATTGTACTTGTGTAACTGTATATGTTTTAACAGTAGAAGCTGTGACATAAAAGGTTAACTTGCAAAACTTCAAGAAAATAAGTTGAAGTTAAATTGTTTTATGATTGTGTTATAAAAGTTATTTTTCAGTTTCAGTTCAGTAGCTGACGCAATGTCTTGAGCTAGAAGTTTTTGTATTGTCTTGGAAGAGAAGTAATTATTAGATTTGAGATGAAGAAGTATTTCATTGCTTTATGACTTCCTAGCAGCTGAACAGCTCTGAGCAAACATCTGAAGGCTATGTATTTTTCACACAGAAATGTTGAATTCTGTTACTTTCTAACAATGGGAGTAGCTTGGGAACTAAAGTCAGGTGACAAAAAGTGATGTCGTCCAAGCTAACCCAGAAGTAATATTTAATATTAATTTAAGAATACTATCAGAGAGAGAGAGAGACTATGCATTTTGTATTTTGTCTTGGACCTAGCAAGAACATCCATTTATCACCACCTTCTGTACTTGCCTTGCTCTGTAAGTATGTTTTTAGGGCATATAACTCTTTTTAGATTCAGATAGGAATATGGTAAAGATTAACTTAGATGTTTTCTTTATTTATTTGAGATTGTCCTGCAATGTTGTTTTAACTATTTCCTCTGAGTTTGAACTCTGAAGTAACTGTGTTTATGTATTGAGTATTGTCTTGTTCTTTTATTATTTATTATTGAATATATTTAAACCTATCTTTGTGGCTGATATTTGTGAGACATATTTAAGTTTTGAGAGTGCTTGCATATGTATTTGGAGACATTGTACAGGCCACTCCTAAATAGCCTTTCTCCTGGTCAGACTACCATTTGGATTAATAGCAACATTACACAGTAAGATTACTCACACTTTGTTAAGGGCCTTAAAAGTAGCTAATAAGAGTGGTTGGTGGCAGTGGAAACTACCTTATAGTCTGGACAGAAGAGGGCATAGCTAGTAAACATGTGCCAGCCTTTCCCAGGAGTATGTGTGTGTTTGCATCTAAATCAGACCTCAAAGAGTGTGTGTGTGACAGCTTCTTGGGCAGGGACACAAAGCACTGGTTAGACAGAGAGGGTGCTGAAGGTTTTGGTTTGGCCACTCAACTGAGTTCTCAACTCTATAGCTGTGCCAGTGGGGAGTCTTATTGGGGATCTGGAGAAAGAAGGAGAAACCAGCCCCAGAATGACTGTAGTCTCTGTGTTCTCTTAAGGGAAATTGCACTTTACTATGGGTGTACTTGTCATCCTACCAGTGTGTACATTCCCCTAGCTGTTGCCAGTGGTGAGAAATGAGGCTCCTTGATTAATGGGCCAGTGCAGAGGTGTCACAGCATGGATAAACTTTCTTTTAGGTTAACTTGTCTGTGAGTATGGCTGTCAGTTTGGGACATTTGTTCCTATTAGGAGGGTAAAACTTCAATATTTGAAGATGTACACAGTTTTATGTGTTAGTATTCAATTAATAGGATTTAGGGCGATATTGGGGGTTTGTTTGTTTTTTGATTTGCAGTAGTGAAGATCTGTCTGGGGGTCCAAAAGGGAAGGTGTAACAAAGGAGGGAAGACTTTTGAAGAAATTTATGAAAATATTTGGCATGGATGATGTGAATTCAATACTAGGAGTTAGGAGTGGATTTGCATATTATTCTCCAAGATACAAAAAATATGCTAGACAGAATTTACATTTCACAGGAACGTGCATTTAATTGAAGGTATTGATATTCACCCAATAACTATTTCAGATCATGTGCCAATAATAACTAAAATAAAAGCACAGGGTAATGTACTAAAAATGAGACACTAGCTCTTTACCACCTATCTGTTGAAAAAAGATGAATTTAAGGAAAGGTTAGTGGAAATTAATCAGGCGCTATTAGAGGAGATAGAAAATTTCCTCTGAAAATATAAGCAGGGAGTGGCATACAATTAAAGTGAAGTTTAAAAATAGGGTGACCATAAAAGAAAATAAAGGGAAATATTATTAAGAAGTAACAAGAATTATTTAGAGGGACTTACAAATGTTAAAGTAATGCAAAATAGGGGGAATCTCACAAAACAAGAAGAGGAGCAACTGTAGAATACTAAACAGAAAATAAGGACTTGCGCCAATAATATGCATGAGTTTAGAAAGATTGCTGTTAAGCAACACTTTTTTAATAAGCACAAAACCTTTTAGCACAATGACTTGGGCAACAGAAAGTAGAACGGGCTGTCACCAAGCTTAGGGAGCCCATAACAAAAAGGTAACAATCTTTACTCCTGTACAGGTCCTGTAGAGATATTAGAAATATTTAGGAAATTCTATGAAAGTCTGTATAAAGCAGAGAAATACAGAAGTCAAGAAAAGGTACAATTAGAAATGTTTATGGAAGAATTAAATATGACAAGTTTAGAGGCAGATGATGCTCAATTACTAACTGTTAAGATAGGAGGAGATGAGATAAAAATGGTGATGTATAACCAATCTATAGGAAAGTCCCCAGGAATAGACGGTATTCCTGTGAAAGTTTGGAAGCTAGGAGGGGAAAAACTGATAAAGATCTGTAAGGTTTTGTTTAACACTATTTTAAGAGGAAGAGAGGTATCCTGGAAGAAAGTGGTGGTAGCTGTAATACCTAAAGAGGGTAAAGATCCATTAGATCCAACTTCATACAGGCCCATTTCAATACTAAACCATGACTATAAAGTGCTTATGTCATTAATGGCTGAAAGAACGGCAAAAGTGATGATATGGATCAATGTGGTTTTGTGAAGGAAAGACAAACATTTGACAACCTTAACAGAACACTGATGATCCAGAGGGAAACAGAATATAAGAAAATACCACTGTTGTTGGTGGGTCTTGATCGAGAGACAGCATTTGACAGAGTAAGCTGGGACTTTATGAGCAGTTTGGCAAAGAAAATAAGGGACTCAAAAATTCAAGGATATAATTGGCATGGTTATCAAGAAAAGCTGGCTCTATAAGCAGGTGATATTATTTTATACCTGACAAAACCAGAAAGGGTCATTAAAGTGATGTGAAACATTTTGAGACAGTTTCAAATCTTTTTGGAATACAAAATCAATGAAGCTAAAACAAAGGCAATAGCTGTAAATTTAAATACCCACACACAATTTGTTTCAGCAATATCTATTTTTATGGGGACATGATAAAATGAAGTATTTAGGAGTATGGGGTAAAATGATTCAGGTGTGGCAGCTAAGGATACGTGGGAAGAGATTAAACAAAAGATAATACAAAAACTAAGAAAATGGAAGGACTTTTATATGGATATCAATAGTAAAATACAAGCAACTAAAATGTTTTAGTTCCTTTAGTCTTATACAAAGTTCAGGCATATTTTTATCAACCAGAGAAGAAGTTGTGAATAGCAATTAATAAAGAGCTGAAGGATTTTATCTGGAAAGGGAAGATGGCAAGAGTCAAGTGGGATAAGCTGAATCTTCCAATAGAACAAGTCGGATTTGGATTACCCAATTTGAAGGGGCATTTCAGAGATACACAGTTAAGGCTCCAATACATAGCACAAGCAAAAAACTATAATTCAAAGTAGAAAGGGATGATGATGATGAAACAGGGGGTAAGCTCAAGAAACAAGGAGAGACTGGGATTTTGGATGCAGACCTTTAAAGAGAATAACAATAATCATACAGAATATTATATTCATAAAGTAGCAGAAAATATTCTTAGAACTAAGCCAGCATGGGAATGGAGAAAAGAGATTCTGCCAATAGGGATGACTGCAATTAATGATACAGACAATAGGCAAGAGGGGGTTGGAATTTATTGGAAGAAAACTGGCAAAGGAGCCAAGGTATTAGGAGCAAATAACTAGACAGGAAAAGGTAATAGAATGGGAAGGCACCAAGAATTTATTTGGACTGCAGGTTAGAGAATGCCTTCCCTATCAAGGATTGATATCAGAGTATAGGCAAAGATAAGGGAATAGGGAGGTCCTTAATGAAAGAACAGCAATGGTAGAGAACAAAAGCTGCTGTTAAAAAAGGAACAATTACTGGAGCATATAAAATGTTATATGATAGCTGTAAGAATCAATCAGAGGAGGTTTGAAAGGGTTGAGAAGAGAGCTTGGATAAGCAATTCACAGAGAAACAATGGGGATATATGTACGTCTCTCAAATATGCAACAAAATCTAGAAAATTTAAGATTTTTGCTTGGAAATGTTTACAAAGACATTTTTATACCCCGAGTAGATTCCCGAGAATTTTTCCTCAGGTAGACAGCAAACGGAGGTGTGATGGGGAAGAAAGTGGCAATTGGGAACATATTTTCTAGGAGTGTAATGAGTTGGCAGACTTTAAGTATTCCCTGCAGACTACTGTGTGAGCAAATTGGTGTCAATAGAGAAATAATTTTTGAGCTATGATACAGAATTGTATTTGATTAGACATAGTATGACCTTGATGAGTCTAATTATGGTGGCTGCCAAAGAAGCAACTATTAGAAAATGGAAATCAGAGTCTAAACCAACTGTTCTAGATGTAGTAAATATAATAACAGAGATAAAACAACTTGCATTTGGGATCTTTAGAAAATGGTAGGAGCAAACTACATAGGAAAAATGGGAATTGTGGGAACAATATGTACAGGGGAGGAATGAGGTTTAAAGGAAGGGAGGACTTGAATGAGCTAGGTAATGTTTGACTGACAATGATTGGGTAGATCATAAGTGATGTATAATGTTTGCAGCTAAAATTATGTCAATATGGTTTGTGATGTAAAATGCTTGCAGCTAGGATTCTGTCAATATGGTTTGTTTTCATTTATATAAATGTATGAATGCCTATGTCATAAATGATAACTTAATAAAGATGCTTCTTGTTAAAAAAAAACACTGATGCCACTTCTCTACCCATTATTACCACTCCTGCCCCTTCTGTGTCTATTATTACTACTCCTGCCCCTTCTGTGCCTATTATTAACACTCCTGCCCCTTCTGTGCCTATTATTAACACTCCTGCTCCTGCTGTACCCATTAACACTCCTGCCCCTTCTGTACCCATTATTAGCATTCCTGTCCCTTCTGTAGCCATTAACACTTTCGTCCCTTCCATGCCATTACTGCTACCCCTACTGTCACACTACTTCCCACCTACACTGCTCTTACTTCATTCGTACAAATGTAGATAGAGATTATCATTCAATCTGCAGATCCTATTTAAGTCTAATTTGTCCCCTTCCCTTCCCTACATGCAGGCTGTCACATGCACTCTTGAATTCTGTCAAAGTGTATGTTTGATTATAAATTCTGTGCTCTGTTGTACAGATATTGTCTTTCTGTGAATGCAGTGCTACTACCCACTACCTCCGCCTCATTTAATTTATTAAAGTCTTGAGTTTCATTTCTGTTCTTTGTTGTAGTAAGGATTCCTCTGTGATAGCTTGATTATTATTTCTTTCTTTCTTTCCTTTATGTATGTATTAACATTTGTTTACCAGGAAAGTCTGACTGGGCCAAAAGTATACCTTTTCAGTGGAGACCTAGGAATGAAAGCTCCAATTCAAAAATTGATTAGGCGAAAAAAAAACAGTGATACATGAATACAAGAATACGAATGCAATAAAAAGCAAATAAATCTAAAGAAATAACTGTATGCGATACATAATTTGACATGAAATTGAGTCAAAACTCCATAAAGCAGAAGTGTTGGAATCAGATGTTTGCTTTTTAAAGATTATAAGCATAACATGTTTGAATTAGTGTTTCTACTAGCGATGCAGGCTGAGGTAGAGAATAGAAGACATACGTACTGAACAGAGGAGTATAATAATTACTTGATATATGCTGTTGTGTACCATTTCACTTTTTGTCTGTTATTCTGTAATACAGATGCCTTGATAAGGGCAAAACTGTGGTGCACAATTACGCATTTTACTCAAAAGATTACTGAAGTTTCAGCTTAGCGTTTATATTATAGAGTAAAATGGATCAGTTAATTAGGTTATTCTTGTATATTGCTACAGTCTATACCGAACAGAGTACTACATTTTAAATCAACTGTTTTATGTAACTTCTTGTGATCATATGCAAACACAGTACATTGCTTCACATGGTAGAGCTGTAGTGAGCAGTATGCGAACAAAAAAACTTCTAATAGATCTCACAGTAGAGATAAGCGCAATTAGTATTGTCATGCAAAGCAGTGAATGAAATCAAAGTACTGTTTGTGCTGCATTAATCAGGTTGGTGGTATCAAATGGCAGAGCTGAATGTTTAACATGCAATACATCGATTTTTGTGGTATAGCTGCTGTGAGTGGTGTGCAAATGATGAAAATTCTTTATAGATTTTTCTGGCACAGAAAAGTGCAATGTTGCACTGTCATTGTGCAAAATAATGAATGGAAATGAGGCAGCGCCGGTGTCATGCTAATTGTTTTGATTAAATACACATTGTAGAGGAATGATAATGTACATTAATGTGGGTGCATATACTTGTCATCACAGCTGTAATGAGCTGTGTATTTGAACACAGCGAAATGGTACAAGGGCTGACTAAAATGGTCAGCATGCAAGGGAAATAGTGCAGTAGTGTTATGACACGCGTGTGACGTTAGAGGTGACACTACCATAGTAATATCACTGTTATGACACGTGTGTGAAGTTAGAGGTGATACTACCATAGTAATATCACTGTTATGACACGTGTGTGAAGTTAGAGGTGATACTACCATAGTAATATCACTGTTATGACACGCGTGTGACGTTAGAGGTGATACTACCATAGTAATATCACTGTTATGACACGCGTGTGACGTTAGAGGTGATACTACCATAGTAATATCACTGTTATGACACGTGTGTGAAGTTAGAGGTGATACTACCATAGTAATATCACTGTACAAGTTTTTTATTTGTTTTCCATTCACAGTATACTAGAAGTTAATTGTACTGGATTGCTACACAAAATAGCAAAATGTTAATGTTGTCTCAAACTGCTTCAATGATTGCAACCAACACTTTCTAGATGACTGTAACATTTAGAGTCTCTCTCTCTCTCTGCCACTATTATAAAGACTCTTTAAAACATTATTATCAGTAAAAGTACAGTGCCTGAGGTATCTAAGCATGCATTAACTGAGTTTGTTGCCAAAGCTGCACAACAGAAAAATAAACATGACTAAATAAATACAAAATTAATATTTTTTTACTGTCTGACTGTTTTTCAAGCTTGAAATATTTATACAGTTAAAATATTTTTCCTTACTCAGTTACCTTTCATTTTCTATAAAATGTATTTTGCAACTAATGCATGTAATTAGGTTTCACACACCATTCCTTACAATTGTTGGTCCCCATACCAGTCTATATATAGGAGTAGTCTATATTCCCCTATCAATCTAATCTGACCTTATTAGAACACAACATATAACAATTAAACCTGACAAGTCCATAAATTGATAGCATTATCCTTGGTGACTTTAATTTGAATACAGTTTTCCAAAGTTCCACCAGTTAAACATATTAACACAGTGGGCCTAACTCACCTCATACGTCTTCCCACTAGACCAAATAAACTTTGCGGCCATGACTCAGTACTTGCTCTGCTTCTAACTTCTATACCCCGCTGCTCTTCATATTTAGCTGAACAAGCATATAATCTAAGTGACCAATGTCCAGTAATAAGTCCTTTAAAACAAACTCTGTGTCACCCCAATATGTCATTAGCTACTGTTTTCCTGAAAATATGGAAACTACTCTAATTTCTTATTGGGAAAGAATGGACTGGTCCCCATATACAATCAAATCAAATCAATGTCAATAATACCTCCATCACTTTTTGATCAGCTACTCACTATTCAGGACCAACTGTTTTCAACAAAACAGAGGAGACTAGAAGGACAAAAATTACCCTTGAGTCACCAATTAAATAAAAACATTACTTAGGCAGGTAAATAAAGCTTTGGATTCATGCAAATCAAATCCCTGAGACAAACATTTACACCTTAACTACCTTATGACATCCCCAGTCTGGGCCCAGTAATCAAGAAGTCTCAATCCTCACCACTGACACTGGAGAGGGATTTTCATTTGGAACAAAAATGGATACACCCAGTATTTCCAGATGCAGCTCTCTGCATTACGCACAATTTCACTTAAAAGCACACAGGGAACTTACTTAGCCCAGGGTCTGTGTTTCTTTCTCTGTCTCTCCCTAGGTCCCCAGTAAGGCTCCCCCCTGGCACAGCTGTTGAGTTAAGTCCTCAGCCGGGAGTCCAAGCCATGTCCTCCAGCACCCTCTCTGTGAACCCAGTGCTTCGTGTCCCTGCCTCAAACACTTTCAGATTTGATTTGCACACACACATACACACACCTGGGAAAAGCTGGCACAGGTTTACTAGCTATGCCCCCTTCTGCCCAGACTATAAGGTAGTTACTGCCAACAGACACTCCCAAGCTAGCTACTATAAGGCTCCTACAAGGGTAGTCAATTATACTGAGTGGAATTAATATTAATACAAATAGTAATGAACGTCCCTCTCCAGTGTCAGTGGTGAGGATTGAGATTTCTTGATTACTGGCCCAGATTGGGGAAGTCAAGGCATCTGTATTACAGAGTTGAAACAAACTCCCCTGCAACTTACAATTACTTTCATCCTTATCACTTTTCAAACACCAACTAAAATTACACCTTAAAGTATATTGGTTATGCCCATGTACCAACCCAGATTAACACCAACCATCTAGCATACTTCCTTTTCCCCCCTCTATTTATCACTAGGGTGCAAATACACCCTTTTCTTAGCCAATATTGTAATTTTCATATTTCCTTCTTACTTCATGAAACTTACTCTTCACTTTTCTAAAACCCCTCTCCTCCACCTGATATTTTCTGTGTCAGTGTTAGTACTTATGACACCTATGTCATTTCACGCAAAGCCCTGCAAGCATAATAACTAGACAGAAACCTTCGCCCCTTCCTCACTATTTTTGTCTATTGTCTAACGTTATACCCCTTGTATATACTAACAAATGAATGAAAAGACCACGAGTGTAGAAACATCCACAAATGAGGCAATCAAAACTAGCGCTTTCTTTCACTTTATTTCCGTGAACTTCTTCAGAAAAAAGACAATGAGCCCCCTCTTGCTCATGTCTTTTATATAACACATATAGGAAATGATGTCACAAATTGACTTTTTTTGTGTGTGATTGATGATAGCCGTTTAAAAAATACATAAAGGCTTATAATGCCTTAGATGTTGATGTCTTCTTATTTATACAATGTTTTTAAAAAAACATACCCATAAAAGTTGAATTCAGATCAAATCAAACACTGAAAAGTACTTTAGAAAGAAGTGTACTAATTTTTTAGTCATTTTCTTACACAAAACGACCCTACTTTATATAAAAACTTTCTATAATCTACTATAAAAAAATTAGTAATGATAATAGTAATGAACGTAATGCTTGTTACATCCGTGTCAGAGTTCAGTACTTGTTCAATTATTAAATGCCTATGTTCCTACGGTTGTCCATATTAATAGTTTTTGATGTAAATTACATTCTGAATGATGAATTGTAAACTATAATTTGTAACCTCAGGTCACATGTTGTTGTTCCTCATGTTGTGATCTAACTTAATCTAGTGTTCCTTATCAGCATTTCTTCCCAAGGACACTACATAAAGAATACAAACAGTACCTGAGTGCTATATAATGTGTCACCTACTCTATTTGATGCCAATGTAATACAACCAACCCTGGTTACTAAACCCAGGTCCAACTAGACAGGAAACGTTTGTGCCTGAAAGTCTCTTGTCATCTTCTTACCAAAATATACTACTCCACACATCAAATTTTTGTGGTCATAAACTGCGATACCCAGAAAAGTGCCCTAATGTACAATAATGGACTCTACATCCCCAATGAGCTTTGAACCTTTACTAACTTGTGTGACTACACTAACTAATGTTGTTAGAAGCTTATTTGTATAACAAAAAACATTTCAGATTGATAGATTCGTTCAAACCTGGTGGACGATCTGCTCCTAATATGAGTTGCCACAAAGTTTCCCTTTGCTCCAGTGTGTTGTTAACATCTCCCTTGAAAACACCCTTCTCCACCTGATCTAGTACGAAAAACTCAAATTTCTTGAAGTTTTCGCACACTAGAGCATGCCTGGCTAATGAATTGTTCTTGTTCAAGACAAACATTTGGGGTTACGTATGTAAAGAATATAGGAATCCGTTTAGCGACATCGTTGATAATGGAGTACAAGCAATTAGAAGTGAGTACAATGATGATTTTAACATTTGTAAAAAGTCCATCTTTGAGTTGGAGAAAATGGTCTTTAAACACGTTGCATTATGTTTGGAGATACAGTACTTTACTGAATGCATAAAGAGGGAAATTGTTCCACAAGGATTAAGAACAGCTAAATTCCCTAATTGTGTCACACCGGGTGACAGTTTAAGCAAGGCATTAATTAAATTGTATAATGATACAGGTTTGTCTATGATGAAGTTATTGATAAGTCATTATGAAAAAGAAGTTGTACAACTTAGACAAAAAATCAAAGAAATGGATGAATTTATAAAAAACGCCAACAGTTACAAACATCTATTGTTGAGCAAGAGGGGGCTCATTGTCTTTTTTCTGAAGAAGTTCACGGAAATAAAGTGAAAGAAAGCGCTAGTTTTGATTGCCTCATTTGTGGATGTTTCTACACTCGTGGTCTTTTCATTCATTTGTAAGTTTGTTTTTTCGGTTTGTCCGAAGTCAACCAGTGTTCCTTGTATATACTACTCATACTACCACTTAGCCAACATCCTCATTTATCCTTCTCTTTTGTTGTTTGTTCCTTCTCTGCTAACCTAAACCTACTTTGAATTCAACTATTTACCATTTTGAATCTTTGCTGTTTGAAGCTATTTTATAACTAAATTAGACTATAATTTTTGCTGTAACTGCATTTTCTTTTAACATGCATTAATTCTTATGTAACAATTTTACTGTTTTGATTTATTTTCATTTGTAGTCCTGTTATATATTAGCTTAATTTTGGAGCTTATCTTCCCGGGCCTCTACTGAAAATGGACATGCATCCAATTAGACTAGCCCGGTCAACAAATGTAAAATAAAATAAAAATAAAATAAAATAAATAATGTTGACCAAACAGCCATGCTTTCAGGAGTGGCCACTATGTCACCAATAGATATAAGTATTCTCAAAGACCAGCCACAATGAAAAGTTTAAATATATTTAATAATAAATAATAAAAGAACATGAGAATTCTAAATATCTATTTATAATAAACACTAGAGTTTCAATCACAGGAAATATTAAAAATACCATAGCTGGAAAGATTCACACAGTTACAGAAAAAACAGTACTTAACTAATCTTACTATATTTTCCTAACTGATTTAGAGAATTACTATCCCTGATCACTTACTACAGCAAGGCAAGATGACGTAGGTGAGGGATCCTTCTATGTCAGGTTCCAAGAAACAGACTGCCCTGAGACTTCAGTCTCACCTAGTATTAAACATTATTTTTGTGATGGATTTCAGAATGACATCACATACATCTGGTCAGCTGACTCCTGGTTCCCATGCAACCCCCATTGCTAGAAACTGCCAGGATTTAGCACCTATTTGTCAGCAACATGCACACACACGCACACGCACATGCACACACACACACACACACACACACACACACACACACACACACACATACACACACACACACACACACACACACACACACACACACACACACACACACACACACACAGCAGCTCCTGGAAGTCATAAAACTATAAAACACCTCCATTCTTCCTACAGGAGCTAATAAACCATATTCTTTACAGACATTGCATGTCTCTCTTCATTCAAAACTGTGATATAACATCTTTATGGCCTAGGCCCAGTAAGTTAATTTCTTACTATTTCTCAAAGTTAGCTGGAGTTGAGCTTAACCTCTTCTCTTCCAGTATCCTCTGTTAAAATATATACATTTAAAGAACTACAATACAGTACAGTCTGATATACTATCCAACAGGGCACACTCTTGATACATTTTAACAGAAACAACTCTAGAAATACATTTTTAAACACAAGCATCTGAACAAATCAGTGTGATATACAAATGACATAGAATTCTTTACAAAATTCCAGCTAGCTGTGCTGGCATATGTTACGCATCCACTGCCCTACTCTGCATACTGTTAACCAGTATACGCCACGTACTGTTAACCAGTGTACTCCACATACTGTTAACCAATATATTCCATGTACTGTTAACCACTATACTCCATGTACTGTTAACCAGTTTACTCTATGTACTGTTAACCAGTATGCTCCACACACACACACACACACACACACACACACACACACACACACACACACACACACACACACACACACATGCACGCACGCACACACACACAGCAGCTCCTGGAAGTCATAAAACTATAAAACACCTCCATTCTTCCTGCAGGAGCTAATAAACCATATTTTTTACAGGCATTGCATGTCTCTCTTCATTCAGAACTGTGATATAACATCTTTATGGCCTAGGCCCAGTAAGTTAATTTCTTACTATTTCTCAAAGTTAGCTGGAGTTGAGCTTAACCTCTTCTCTTCCAGTATCCTCTGTTAAAAGATATACATTTAAAGAACTACAATACAGTACAGTCTGATATAATGTCTATTTCCAATCCGTGCCCCAGTACTCGAGCAGAACGAAACACTGTTATCCAACGTAAATTTTCAGTAGAACTAGACACAAAACAGCAGTTTGCTCGTGTAACGTTTTAATGACAATTTTCAGTAAAAATCCAAAAGGTTTAGCGCTTTCATCTGTCGCAGACAGATTTCATCAGAACCAAGCTCACAGTCTCATACTCTGACCTTTATACTACCATTTTGGCGCCCTTTTTTGTGTTTACATATATTAAAAAATGACAACTTGTATATACATGCATATTATAATGAAAATACTTCATAACCTTCATAAAATACTCCTAATATATTGATACAAGGTAATTAAAATTAAAATAAAAACATTTTAATACCATATAATTAAAATCATAATATATAAAATTCTGTAATTGATAGTGGTATATATCTCCTACTAATGATTATGATGATAATGATTATACATTTGATGTAAATAGAGTAAATATTAACAGACATAATAATTATGCATTTGATGAATTTTCTAACAATTTAAAAACAAAAATTAATTCACTGGGCAAAAAATTAATTCAATTTAAGAGTGTGAAGTTGGACAATGTCTATTTAGAGAAATGTATAGACAACCATATAACACCAAAAGGGTTGCGTTTCTTTAAATTACCACTAGGAATTGAATATACTGAAACAGTTAAAAGAGATTTTGATAAACTGTTTGACATGTTTGGCACTATGTATATGAAATTACTAATGAAATACAATGATGAAAAAATAGCAAAATTGATCAATGAACTTGAAATGTTAAATGATGATATAACAAGTGACAATGAATTTGACCAGTGGCAAGAACTTTTTTACAAACAATTCTCCACAGCTAATTATAGAATTAAGAATATATACAACAGAAAGGTTCACAAAATGGAGAGGGATGTTGAACAGTATAGAATTGGAAGGGCGTATATTTGGCCCCAGGATGATAGAAAATCAAACAAAATGCACCATCATGAACAGAGTGAAGGTGAGCACATACATGATAGACAGGAGGTCAATTCAAATTTTCTGGGAGGGAGATTTTTTCCAGCACCAAAAAAATACCAAAAGAGACATTATTAGATAACCATTGTAACGCGAACATCATTAAGGTTGCCTCTAAAGAGAATACATCAGTTGGTATTGTGGAAGAAATAAATAGTAATGCCAGTACGGTTACAAATAGTAGTGGAACCTACCCCAAGATTCACAACTATAAGGGCTTCATGATATATAACTATACTGATATGATAATAACAGAAGAACTATTCTCTTTATTTAGTAAAGGGATGAAATTCATACCAAGGGGACAGTTTAATTTATTTGACAACATAAAAGAGGTAAAATTATACTGTCGCAGATTAAACTTAGCCTTCCAATTCAAAGACAAGGATGATACATTAGTCTACAGGGAGAATAAATTAAAGAAAAAAAGTACGTACATACCCCCCTACAACAAACATGTAGAATTGTATGAACAAGCTGTGTGTAGAGAACTATATGATGTATACATCAATGTAAGGAAGGGATACGGAAAGGAAAGAGAACTTACTGACAATCTGACAAAAAAAGAAAGGAAAATACTTAAAGACATAGTTTCTAATAAAGATGTTAGAGTCATGAAACCCGATAAGGGAGGGGGGATACTAATAACATATACAAGTGACTATCAGAAAAAACTATACGACATCTTGATCAATTCAGGGAACTATGAATCTATTTCACGGAATCAAATCAATATTGGATACAGGAAAATTGACTTGGCTATTGAAGAGTTTATGTTGGATAGTAGAATTACAGAGGAGGTGTACCATTTCCTAAGGAATGAATACCCTATCTTGGGACATATTGTTGGTATTCCCAAGATTCATAAAGATGTCCAGAATCCGCCCTTAAGACCAATCATATCTGCCTCAAAGTCTAAAACATTTAATCTGGGTGTATTGGTGGACGAATGGACAAAGAGCATCCATCAAAAAGTCCCTCACTTGATTAAAGATTCCTGGCATTTTTTGAACAAATTGAATACAGATGTATGGAATTCTGATATAATATTTATTACGGTGGATGTCAAGGATCTATTCTCGAGTATACCCAAGGATACAGGTTTAGAGTATTTCTGTAACAGCTTGAGGAAATACTCTGAATGTACGTGGGATAAAATCCAACTGATTATGAGTATAATGGAATTGATATTGGATCATAATTACATCGAATTTAATGGTGAGACTTTCAGACAGATCAATGGGGTTGCTATGGGTGCATCATGTGCACCCATATATGCAAATTTAGTTATGCTGGAATGGGAAAACCAGTACATTTTCACGAGTGAATATTACAAGAATATGTTATTGTACACTCGCTTTTTGGATGATATATTTATTGTATGGAAAGGTAAGATGGATACCATTCAACCATTCATCCAATATATCAATTCCACCACGGATTTTTTGAGATTCACCCACACTGTTGAAAGGAAGGGAATTCCGTATTTAGACACATTTATCAGCTCTAACGAACATGGATTTGTATCTCAATTATATAGGAAACCGTCCTTTTCCAACGACTACATTCAGTATGGAAGCAACCATCCACCACACACTTTCAAGAATATTGTAAAGGGACAATGTGTACGGGCTGCACGCATGTCGTCCACTAAAGACATTATGAATCAAGAAATTGAAATTATTCATCGGATGTTCAGGGAAAGGGGATATCCCAATAGTATGTTGACAGATGTGACAAATTTTGTCAAATCACAATGGGGTAAGAAATATGAACCATTACTAGGTAAACCAACGTTAGTAAAAAATACACATATTGAGTTTAACAGAAGGGTGTGTGTTTTAATGCACAATCCATACACAAATGTAGTGAAAGAAATACTACGTAGACACTGGTATATATTTAATGTTGATGAAGAAGCAAGAAACACGGTTGGTGACACACCCAAGATTATATTAAAAACAGGTATGAACCTGAAAAGATTAACAGAAACAAATATCAATGCATGTAGGATACAGCACAACAGGAAAAATGGGACAAAGAAATGTGGAGCATGCAGACAGTGTCAGTATATTAACACTGCCAACAGGGTGGTCTTGGAAAACAGTACCCATAGTGTCTGTAAATTCAAGGAGGGGAATTGTAATAGTAAAGGAGTTGTATATCTCGCCATATGCAAAAAATGCAATGTATACTATGTGGGAAAGGAAGTTCAAGACCAGAATCTACGAGCATTGTTATAAAACCAAAAAAGGAGATGAAAATAATGCATTGAGTAAACATACGAAGGCCACAAACAAAGACCACACATTTATATTTTCAATATTGGATCAGGTTAACAGCTCAGTAGATAGAGGTAATTGGAAAGCAAAACTAGGATGTTTAGAAAGTAAATGGCAAATTATGTTGGATGCCACCACATTCCCTGGCTTGAATGAATACATTAGCTTAAAACCCTTTTTATTGATGGGGAACGCTTAGGAATGTACTGCCACTTTATATTATTCAATATATCATACTTGACATAGTGTACATTTATGTTCATAGTTACAGTAGATAAGCACGACACTATACCTTTGCCGTACAGTGTCCAATTGCTAGATACATGGTGTATAGTTATTGTTAGGTTCATCGAGTCTTAGTAGTAGAATGAGTAGACATTTTCATTAGTAGGAGATATATACCACTATCAATTACAGAATTTTATATATTATGATTTTAATTATATGGTATTAAAATGTTTTTATTTTAATTTTAATTACCTTGTATCAATATATTAGGAGTATTTTATGAAGGTTATGAAGTATTTTCATTATAATATGCATGTATATACAAGTTGTCATTTTAATATATAACACAAAAAGGGCGCCAAAATGGTAGTATAAAGGTCAGAGTATGAGACTGTGAGCTTGGTTCTGATGAAATCTGTCTGCGACAGATGAAAGCGCTAAACCTTTTGGATTTTTACTGAAAATTGTCATTAAAACGTTACACGAGCAAACTGCTGTTTTGTGTCTAGTTCTACTGAAAATTTACGTTGGATAACAGTGTTTCGTTCTGCTCGAGTACTGGGGCACGGATTGGAAATAGACATTTGGTTGGTGTGAGTTTTATTTTGGTTCCTGGTTGCAGTCTGATATAATATCCAACAGGGCACACTCTTGATACATTTTAACAGAAACAACTCTAGAAATACATTTTTAAACACAAGCATCTGAACAAATCAGTGTGATATACAAATGACATAGAATTCTTTACAAAATTCCAGCTAGCTGTGCTGGCATATGTTACACATCCACAGCCCTACTCTGCATACTGTTAACCAGTATACACCACATACTGTTAACCAGTGTAATCCACATACTGTTAACTAGTATATTCCATGTACTGTTAACCACTATACTCCATGTACTGTTAACCAGTTTACTCTATGTACTGTTAACCAGTATGCTCCACATACTGTTAACCAGTATACTCCACATACTGTTAACTCATATGCTCTGCGTACTCTTAACCAGTGTACTCTACATACTGTTAACCAGTATACGCCACATACTGTTAACCAGTGTACTCCATATACTGTTGACCAGTATACTCTGTGTACTGTTAACCAGTATACTCCATGTACTGTTAACCAGTGTACTCCACATACTGTTAACCAGTATACTCCATGAACTGTTAACCAGTATACTCCACATACTGTTAACCAGTATGCTCCACGTACTGTTAACCAGTATACTCCGTGTAGTTGAGATTACTTTTCTGGATTACAACAATGTAATAAGTATTTAATGAGGCACATAATTGTTACATATTACTACCTTTGCAGTTGGTCTGCTGATTATTTGGGTGTCGCTGCACATATTTTAACATAGTTCTAATGCCCTAATAGCAGTACAGCTGTGTTTGTTCCCTTCCATACCTTTATTTGCTCTGAAAGTCTTCTGAAATGTGTTTCTTTTTGTCTATATTTAAGACTACCAAATGATGGTACCCTGCTCTGAGGTGTTGTGAAGAGGGTGCCAATTGGATGCACAGAACTGGATATTTTATTATTCAGATATTCCTCTTACTAAGACTGTCTGCTATCACTCTGGGTTCTAATGCATAATTACACAATACAAGCCACTAATGCTGCTGTCCAGTTTTTTGATATTCTCTGATGTAAAATTCCCTTTTCCCTAACATTTCCCCCTTTCATTACAAACCTTTGTGCATGGAGTGCAGTATTAAGAAACTGACAAATATAACTATGCCAGCTCCCTGAAGAACAAGGCAACCTATCTTTAGAACAGCCTTTACTGGATTTAGAGGAACCCTGCCTGAGTAAGGATTCACTGTATGTCTTTAAAAATCTTATATATAAATATCTTATAAAAAAAAATGGTGGCACCCTGTATGGCTGCGGCTGCTTCAGCTCATGAATGAACTGCTCACTCCAGCTATTCTTCAACAATCATTTTTCAAGAAAATGCAACTTTTACCAAATTTTTGAACGTGTAAACAAAATGAAAACTCTAGCAAAGCTAGAACTTCCACTGAGTGACCTCCCAAACCTCTTGTATCAGAGGCACATGGGATATATGCAAATGATCCTTATGAACATCAGGTGTTTCAGCTAATTAGCAAGTCTGAATGCCCATGACTTGTTTTGTTGTTTTAATGGACAATTTCAGGCCAATAAAGCCAAACCCTTTGGTTTCACTCACAGTGAATGAGATCAGAGGATTAATACATATAGATAAAGGCAATTAGTGTGATGTTAATTTTGAATCCTTTATGTCTGCAGAAGATTTATTTTACTACAATGTGATTTAAAAAATAAATTGTGCTCAATATGAAATAGACTAAACCCACAACTGAAATTATTCCATTGTGCTGATATTGAGAAGGAACAAATTCATTTTTGTTTTTCAAATCTCTGTCACAGTGTTTTGGACATAAGTAGACTGTTGGATGATGCACAAATTTGGCCTGGGGCTTAGGATGTATGGTCAAAGTTGAAAATGATAGATTCTTCTTTACTCGGCTCAAAGGACAACCAAAACATGCACTGGGTGCTTATTGTTTGCCTATAGATTATTAAAATACCAGATACTTTAGAAAAAAATACACATTTACAAAAGTGAATAGTCTAAGGAGCCAATAACAATCAGTGTCTCCTGTACCCCAGCTTTGCCAACTAACTAAAAATGCCCATTTCACATACGTTTTTATATTTGGTATCCAAATAAAAGATCAGCTGCTAATAACTGGTCATGTACCTACCAAGCAAACCAGAGGAGGGTGGATTACGCTGGATGTCTTCTTCTGTGCTTTCCTGTATCAAATCCCACAACTGCCACTCAGTTTTGGGGTGTAAGATATAAAATGGTTGGTGAGGATTCTTCCTACGATACTCCATGTATCTTTTAAAGATGGGGTAGTCTGGTTTGTTGTACCACTACAGAGATGGAGAAAAAGAAAACAGAAACAAATGGAAAATTAATATGCGTTTTTTCATTTTTGCCATTTTTACCATCTCTGTACTCCATCTAAGCTAGGTAATGACAATCTAAGGATTTTTTGGCAATGTCACTCCTTACTCTTTGTGTGATTTGTATACACAATGATTTGGTAACATTACTGGTGAGTTATACTATTGTATGCACAATGATTTGGTAACATTACTGGTGAGTTATACTATTGTATACACAATGATTTGGCAACATTACTGATGAGTTATACTATTGTATGCACAATGATTTGGTAACATTACTGGTGAGTTATACTATTGTATGCACAATGATTTGGTAACATTACTGGTGAGTTATACTATTGTATGCACAATGATTTGGTAACATTACTGGTGAGCTACAGTATTGTATACACAATGATTTGGCAACATTACTGATGAGTTATACTATTGTATGCACAATGATTTGGTAACATTACTGGTGAGTTATACTATTGTATGCACAATGATTTGGTAACATTACTGGTGAGTTATACTGGTGAGTTATACATGATTTGGTAACATTACTGGTGAGCTACAGTATTGTATACACAATGATTTGGCAACATTACTGATGAGTTATACTATTGTATGCACAATGATTTGGTAACATTACTGGTGAGTTATACTATTGTATGCACAATGATTTGGTAACATTACTGGTGAGCTACAGTATTGTATGCACAATGATTTGGTAACATTACTGGTGAGCTATACTATACAGCAATCCTTTCCCTACTTATCCAATATCATTATTACTACACATTACAAAACTACACTTCAATCTCAAATGGAGTCAGGACAAGAATAAAACATTTTATTTTTCCAGTCTTTATCTTGCAACCGGATATCATTTTAGTCACATTTCATTCTGATAGCATTTCAATTGAGAGAACAACATTAAATCTTACAAAACTTATTTTTGGTAAACTCAAACAACATCTGATTTTACAAGTTAGTCATTACTACCTAGAGACTACCTAAACCTAAGTTTCTTAGCTGGCCCCTCCTGTGGTTTAACAAGTATGAATAATTTAGATCCATCACATCAAACTTGTCACTGTTTCTCAGCCAGGTTATTACTTCTTTGAGGGTTCCACTCACATCATTTCTGAAATCCCTCCTGTTCTGTATTTATTAAACTCAAGATTTCCATAATAGCATTACAGAATTAATAGCATTTTCTTTGCTGACATTCTATTAATAAGGTCAACAAAAAATACAAAACGTGTAAGTAACTTTGCAATCTGTCTTCCCAAAAGTGTTCCACTGGTTTACAACAGTATGCTAACTGCTAAAGCAGATAAGACAGAACTACTATTTCAGAGTACAACCCAGAGACTAGCAAAATGTTCTTATCGTATGAAAACTGACCCAAAAGGAAACACATTTCTCAAATCTCATGTTTGAAATTCCTACAGGTCTGAATGGACCAAAACCTAAACTTTTCACTACAGTTAGGGAATAAATATGCAAAATGGGAAAACTGCTGTAGTTTTTTTTTTTTTTTTTGCAGTCATGAAAAAAAGAGAGTCTCAGATTGCTAATTCTGGAAGGTTTCCACTTTCTAGTAGTATGTGTTTTGCTACATCAGTGTTGTGTAGGTCACACATTAACTATTTAATTTCTCCAAGTCTTCTGGGTTTCTAATACCATGACTGGAATGTACCCCATTCATAAGTCAGGGTATAGTTAAACGTTCATGGTATTGATATTGTTTCAGTCTTTGATGTTATTATAAGTGCTCTTCGCAGCACCTACAATATGCCCGGAAATTACTCCTTCTGCAATTCATATGGCATTACAAGTATCGGTAGCATATCTAAATATGACTGTAAATTCTTCTTTATGAGGCCCATTGCTTCTACTACTGTTGGACCTGTCTGGGAATTCTTACACACATTGCCCTCGTTTCTGCCTGCAAATCTTGTTTTTTTATGACTTTGTGTCTCTGTGTTTGTAAGACACTGTAATCACCGGATGTAGCAATTTCAATGATTGATGTTACTTTTGTCTTCTTTTCGCGAACTACTATATCTGATTTTCTCACATCTATTTTTGAATAATTGCTGGTAATGGGTGATCCCATATGATATAAACTTCTTCAGGTTTTATAATGCTTTGTGGCATGTTTCCTATGCTTCTCAACTACAATATAATAATGTTTGTACAATCCCCATTGCAACAGCCTTGCCACATTATTATGCCTTTCAGTATAGAGGCCCTCTGCCATTAGTGTATCACACCCAGCAAGAAGATGTGCAACTACTTCCAGTTCTGTTTTACAGAACCTACACTTTTCTGTTTCTCCCAAATGTTAAATGTACTTTGTAAAGCAACTCATATGTAGTTTGCTATCCTGGGCCACCAATATTAACCTTTCATCTTTTGGTTTACCTTCACCTCTCATTAACCATTCCTGCATCAGATCCTGATTGCCATGAGATTGATCCAGGAGTTTTCTGTACTTGCAACTATATTTATGTCTTTTCCATATTTCTTTCCTTCTTATCTGATCCTTCACCATATATTCTTTATTTTGTTTTTTTAGCACATTCACTTGCTGCCTGATTTTTGTCTAGTCTTGGTTTAATTTCCATTCCTGCCTGATCCTAATATGCTTCTGGTAAACGTAGCAGGGGAATCATTTTAGACTTGTAATCCTCATGTTTTAAAACTGTCACTATGTTTGCATATAGTGAAGTCTGCAGATATGTATGAAGCCCTATGATTGCAGATCTATACATGTACAATAAAATATTGAGTATAATATGCACTAGTCTATAATACTCATACTAGATGTAGCCCACAAATTTCTGGAAAAATAGAAATTAGTTTGGAAGATACATTTTTGTAAGATTTTGCAATAATGTGTATACCTTATAATAACTGTACAATTACAGTAAATTTTTGCTCATAGTTTGACAGTAAATTTGAAAAACACAATAAAGACCAGTGTACAGGAAAAATGTAATTTTATATTCTGATGCCAAAAAGAAAAAACGTTAAACAGTGTTTACATTTCCAAACAACTTCACTAGTTTCGCAGCCTAGCAAGGTAATGCAAGTTAGACTATACCAGTAGTAGGGAGGTATATAGAGCAAGAAATGCTAGGTATAAAAATCTGGTTTTAAATAGTGGTAGAGACACCTGAGATGAAAGTATCAATATTCTCTGGATAATACACAGAGCAAGGGCAAACCAGAAAAATACTACAACAATATACCTTATAATAACTATACCAGTCTTGCTTGTACCAGTACATGCGCTTCACTGATGATTATTTTGAAATAACAAACATATCGAGTCCTTAGTGAAATACAGATAGTGGGTCAACTTTACCAATTATTTTTAATAGTACCTAATAAGAATCAAAAATGTGTAACAATTAAGGTGCCTGACTGAGAAAACAGTCATCACTGCCACTAGTCAGAAGGTCATCTAGGGCTGTCCAGTCAATGCTATTGTTATTGGTGCCATTGTAATAAATATCACCATCATCATCTTCAACTGATGACACTTGTTCATCCGCCCACAAAATGTTGTCCTTGCTGCCATCACGATTATTTGAAATAGAACATTTGAGGCAACCTTGTCAAATTATATATGCATCTAAATCATGCCAAACTCCAAGTACCCATTTGGCAAGATCTGAGAGAGTTAGTTGATGCATACAGCCGCCAGCAGTATATGTGTGATTACTGTCACTTAACCATTCATTCCATTTACATGTTCCAACCTTTGTTTTTAGGAGATTTTTTAGCAATTGATGACTGAACCTCTTAGAAGGTTTGTAATGTTCTAACACATTTTGAGGTGAGACGTTTTCATTGGATTCATTCAGACCAATGATATGTTGTTAAGTGGACAAAAGATTAAGCTAACCAAAATGACCACATTCCATGGGAGGTCATATTTTCATACAGTGACACAGCTAAGGTCACAAAATGTGTTAAACAATTATTTTTGTATCAAGAGCAAGCTCTTCTGCATCCTTCATGTGCAGCAAGGCCTCACATCCCTGATGTCTAAATATACCTTAGGTAAATCGAGCTGAGCACAAGTAATACTAAATGTGCAAACTGCATTACTGCTGCAATAACCATGGTTCAGCCAATAATGCCAACCCTATGATATACTGAAAGGTTGCCAAGATATGCTTAGGGTGTGTGTTGCTACTCTGCATCCAGCAGGTTACACAACTGGAAGATCTTGGTGTGTCGTGTTGTGCAAACGCACAGAGGTGGTGCTGAAGTGCTGGCTTAAATGAAACCATCACATAAACGAGATTATCTAGTACTGTGTCCTTACCAGTTAAATACTTCTTTCATTGT